>NC_142651.1:106489444-106641805 GCF_055504915.1 Nelumbo nucifera
CACGGGTAAAGAGGTTCAACCGGGGTTGAACCGTGATGATGTATATATTATGGATTATATAAATACTATAAAAAATATATTTTATAACTTTTAATATGCTTAAATATGGTGGATGGATGGCAAATTCCTTAATCTTTAAAGCAAATGACCAAGGTTCAAGTCTCTTAATTTACATTTCTTTAAAATATGTGTGTAATAAAGTAATATATACAATAAAGAGTCATTAAATACCACAAGTAAAGAAGTAGATTAGTGGTAATTAAGCAATATATGAAAAAAGAAGTCATGGGATCAAGTCTTGTCACAGTCCTTTTCTAGTTAAACCGAACAGTCAGTCGGTTTTCACCGGATTTTTAGACATAACAGTTCTTGGTGTGTGATCAAACCAGCAAGGGCCCCGGATCACGGTTCAATTGGTCCAAACGGTCAGTCCGCTCTGGTTTTCTGAACACTGGTTACAAGTGTCCCAAAGAGAGGTGTGAGGTGCAGTTTCACTCTTGGAGAGAGAAAAAAAAAAACAAAACAGAAAGATTTACAACAGTGCCCAAAACAACTATCCCTCATTACCCCTTGCTTGGCTAAAAAATCAACAAAAAAATTAGCTTCCCTCCCCACTCATTGTATAACTAGATTCATATGTTGTGTTAGTCATTTGAACTTCTTCATTTCATCTCTATAGCAGGTTCTCCACGTTCATTTCTTTTCCTATCTGGACACCTTGTAATGCTGCATAAAATTCAGCTTTCAACGAGTCTCCATTCCCAACCTGTCCTGAATAGAGTGCTATTAGATTCCCTTCCTTATCTCTTATGGCCCATCCAATTCTGGAAGGACCTAGGTTGCCTTGACTATCTCCACAAAAGTTTAGTTTCAAAAAATCTTCAAAAGGAGGTACCCAAGCCAACCTTGTTTTAACTTTCTGCACTAAGCTTGAAGCCACTGAGTACCAGTTCCTCCAAATATCATCAAAGGAGTATTGTCTAAACAGATCCAAAGTTAGTAACCAATGTATAAATCTTTCTTTTTTTTTGATAAATGAGTGAAATTTTATTAAACCAGCAAATAAGAGTTACATGCAAACCGTGGAAAGGCACGAGATGCGACCTTTCCTTTAAAACTAATTACAGAATTATAAGTACAAAAGAATTTACACTGAAGCCCAAAATAAAGTATCTCGGGAAACCCCTTGTTTTGCAAGTGAATCAGCTCATGAGTTTGCTGATCTGCCTACCCACTGAACTCTGATTGTCATATTCCTTGTTAACCATTTAACCTTTTTGAGAAGATCTCTAAAACCCCAAATAACAGTGTTTGGATCCTTCAGCCAACCCACTATCACCTGGGAATCCCCTTCAATAATCAAATGCTCTATGCCTAGCTGATTTGCAAGCTGGATTCCTTGTACAGCAGCCAGTAATTCGGCCCTTAAAGAGTCTCCCACACCCGCAGGACCTGAGTACAAAGATATCACGTTACTATCTTTGTTTCTCAGCACTACTCCTATGCCTGAAGTTCTGGATTTCCTCGGCTACTTCCATCAAAGTTCAGCTTGATAAACTCCTCCCCTGGTGGCATCCATTCAACCCCATATCTGTCCTTCCTGGTAGAAGTATTAGCCACTGCTAACCAACTTCTCCATAGGTCATCAAAAGAGTATGCATCAAAGATCTTTAGAGTTTTCAGCCACTGAATTGCCCTTGTCAAAATACATTCTTGTTCCAAGCATTTCTTTCTTCCCACAAGGTCCAAATCAAGGTTCAAAATATTGATACGCCCGATATGCTAGTAGGGGTGTATCGGGCGTTTCAATACTTGTTTTTTTATTGTTTTTTTAATTTTTTTTCAAAACTGATTCAGGGGAGTCGGTCTAAGACCCCTATATCCCCAAAACCGGTCAGACCCCCGATACACCCACTGTAGGGGTGTATCGGAAGGATCCTGGAATGATACGTATCGGCCGATACGTAACGATACTTTGAACCTTGGTCCAAAATACTACTGCTCTAGTGCATCTCCACATTAATCTTCCCTTCTCTTCTTCCAAGCAAAAGTTAATGAATAAAACAACATCTTGATCTCCATTGGCATTCAACCTACACCCAAACAAAGAGAAAAACTAGTCCCAAATATCTATAGTGAAGGAACAGGGAATAAGTAATTGGTAACAAGATTTACCATCAGGTTTACAAAGAGTGCACCAATTTGGAGAAATACACAGATAAGGTCTCTCCACTAGCAAGTAATCCAGAGTCTTAACTTTCCCATATACTACTTCCCACAAAGCCTTAATTTTAGGGGGAATCAACTAACACTAAACTTCTTTACAAGGAAAGAGATAGGGGGAGGGAGACTAGCAAAGTGCATTGAAGAAAGAGGCACAAGAAAAGACGCTTTTAGGACTTGGGCACCAAATTTTTATATATGATTTCGAAGGTTCTAAGCAAACTCTCTCAAGAAGAAGTAAAAGCTCTGACAATCAAGTGGCTTCATCATCCATCAGTTCCCTTCAAAAGCCAAAATCCCATTTATGACCCAAAGGCACAATGGGAGGGACTAGGAAATTCCCAATCACCACATTTTGTACAAGGAAATGGAATACAGAGTAGGGAACAAGTCTTTAAGGGGTCGATCACCAAGCCAAATGTCTACCCAAAAACAAGTTAAATTCCCTGAACAAACATCATACCTCACAAACCTGAGGAATTGTGGAAGGACGTTATGGATTCATTTCCAAGGTGTTTACAAAGTCACCTGACGTGATACACCAACATCCCAACCACTCTCCAAACTCCCATCAATAATATCCATTGCCTCATGCCACAAGTTTTCCCTCTCCAATGACCATCTCCATAGTCACTTCCCTAAAGGAGTTATTTTTTCCTCACATTCCCTAAAGGAGTTGTGTACTTTTTCACTTTTGCGTATAACCACCCATTTGACTAAGTGGTCATTCCTTGGCTCTCCCAATTCCCAAAGGAAATTCCTCATATTTTTTTATAGTTTCTTTTCTTCCCTAGGTGAGATCCTAAACACAGAGAGGAAGTGGATTGGTAGGTTAGGCAAAGTTGATTTTATTAAAGTAATCCTACCTCCCAACAAGATATAATTCCTCTTCCACGCAACCAATCTTCTTTCACATCTTTCTACAACTAGGCTCTAGAAACTACTTTCCTTAGGGTTGCCACCTAAAGGGAGATCTAAATAGGTTAGAGGCCAAGAGGTGATGATACAATCTAAGCAATCCGCAACCCGATTTAGAGCATTATCCTCCATATTAATCCCTGCTACACAGCTTTTGTCTAAATTAATTTTCAAGTTTCAGATCCTTCAAAACTTTTTGATCAATTCTCTTAGTTTCCTTGTCCTTCTAATGTCTCCCCCTCCACAAAAAATGATGATATCATTTGCAAATTGGAGGTGAGTAACTAGGACATTGTTTCTGCCCACTCTCCAACCCTTAAAATCATCTTCCCTATTTAAGAGAAGAGCCTACTAAAAAACATCAACCACAAAGGTTAAAAAGGAAGGGTGAGAGGGGATCACCTTGCCTTAACCCTCTACAAGTTGGAAAGAAGACTTTCTCCAACCCACTAACAAGGATGGAAAAATGGCAGGACCACATACAACCAAATATCCAATTGCACCATCTTTCCCCAAATCCATATTGCTGCATCACCTCTATCAAGAAGCTCCAATCCACCAAGTCAAATGCCTTCTCCAAGTCTAATTTGCACACAAATCCATCCTTCCTAGGATATCTTCATTTCCTCTACACATTCATTGGCTATTAGGATTTGATCAATTATTTGTCTCCCTTGAACAAAGGTTCCTTGATACTAGCTGATGAGAGAGGTCAATACTGTTTTAATTCTCAAGGATAGGACCTTAGCAACTATTTTGTAGATACTAGTCACAAGACTAACGGGTTGAAAATCCTTGGGTTGGCTAGCATCAGATTTTTTTGGAAATAAAGCCATGAAAATTGCATTAATTCTAGGGCTTATGACATGTGTGTTCAAGCATTCCCTAAAAATCTCAAATACATCATCTTTCAGCACTTCCCAACAATCCTGATAGAAAGCTATTGTACAACCATCCAGACCCGGTGCTTTAGATCTATCCATGGACAAGACTGCCATCTTTATTTCCTCTTCCTCAAAATCCCTTTTTATCCACCTTGCTACTACTTCTAGTGCCGTCCATTCTAACCCTTTTATCCTCATTCTTTCATCTAAGGGTCTTCTGTAAAAAGATTTGAAGTGGTCCACAAAGATTCTAGTTATCTCATACTGATTAGATGCCATTTCTCCATTTCTGCTACATTTTTTCGGATATGTTGTCTCTTAACTGCCAAAGACTCTGTTCTATATAATGTTTCTGGCCTAATAACCGTTATATAGTATTTATCTTTTAGCCCCATAGATCACACTTCTTAAAATATTTCTATAAATGGCATAACAGTCTATCTTGATAAATTTTAAAACGCAAATACATGGTGCCTCACCCATGATAGCAGCAAGCACAAAGCGGTTATCCAGGCTCCATACAATCATGTTAACACCACGAGGAGTGGGAAGAAATCTCTGGCGTGGGCCTCCACGAGGAGGTTGAGGAGGCATTGGCGGAGGTGGAACTTTAAGATGATATGCACGTGTCCAGCGTCCAGCTTTGCCCTAAAATAAAAACAATAATACAGAAAGAAACAGAAGTCATAATCATGATATTTTATTTATGTGGTTTGATAAATACATTTAATTGCATCAGAAGTTGAGTGCAATAGTATCTCAAAGGAAACGTTTCATAAGAAACATTATTATCCAACTAAATATATATAAATAAATAGGAAGCAATCAAATCATAGTGGGAATTCATCTTCAAGATTGGCTCACATGAGATCTACGTGATCTTGGAACCCAAATAATAGCACTGCCATCACGAGAACAGGTAACTATGTTGTCATGAGAAAACCTGGAAACACATGGATACAAAAAAACATTGTTCTTCAACATAACTTTCAACAATAGATTACAAGAATTGTTGCTCATGCACTAAGACTGAATCAGTGCTCGAAATTGCCAAAAATAGCAGTTACACAGTATTACAGAGTCAAAGGAGAATACCGACATACCAGGAATTTTTGAATTTTGGAATATTTTCTTCCTTTGATATGTCAGTTGTTGAAAATTTAGACGCCACAGAACAGCCACTGCATGGTAGATCAGCAAGAAGATCAGCATGTAAGACCATGAAAGATAAATTTTTTATTATCCACAACAACCCAACCTGAATTGCACATAATTGACATCATTTTCATGGCCAGACAGCACATCAATCTCATGATTCGGTTGCTCTGAGTCATCTGTGTTTGATTTACACGCATTCCACACCTGCAAGTAACTGTTCTTGTTAAATGGATCCATTCATTCACAGCCAAATCTCAATAATAAGGTTTGAACAAAAATTCTCAAATTCCCAAGGTTTACATTCAATGTGGGAGGCAATGATACTAATGTATATTAGAAGCTCGGTTTGGGGAAGAGCTCAGGAAGATTACTTTTTTTTTATATGTCAGGACTCAGGAAGGCTACTAATTAAATGTGTACAAGACCATTACCCAATGTTCATCCCAGCTATCTGGGGTCTTGAAAGAGGTGTTTTTTACAATTTACACGAGGTGGCTGCTCTCAGACTTGAACCCACATTGTCACACTTGACAGCCAGAGAACCATCACAACAAGTAATCACCCCTTACTAAATAAAGATGTGTATGATAACTACTTTTCTGTAGCAAAATAAAAAATTTTATTAAGAGAAAAAGAAGATTGCAACAAAGGTGGCTGCTCTCAGACTTGAACCCACATTGTCACACTTGACAGCCAGAGAACCATCACAACAAGTAATCACCCCTTACTAAATAAAGATGTGTATGATAACTACTTTTCCGTAGAAAAATAAAAAATTTTATTAAGAGAAAAAGAAGATTGCAACAAAGGTGACAAGAAACCACCTAAGAGAAAAAAGAAAACCACCACACCCAAACAGAACCAGCTTCAACCCTAAACCACTCAGACCAAACAAAATCATCTCAACTCAAACCAAATATGCCAACAATCACTCAACCTCATCAAACTCGTCCTCAGCATCTGAACCCTCCAAATCTTTTGAACCATTTCCTTTCTTTATTCTAGACACCAGCTCCAAAAAGGATTTTCTTGCATACTCCTCACCCAAAAAAGAATAATCCCAATGATTGTTCTTTATAACTACATAACTAAAAGCAAAAGCATTTAGGCATACCCTTGCATAAGTGTCTGAGCTACCAGTGACAAAAACGGTTCCACTAGCATTGAATGCACAGCACAATATCTGATGGTTCTGTGGACCACTGCTTGATGATGGAGCATTGTTCTTTCCTGCGATCAGTTTCATTATCCCTGTGTAATTTCTAAACCCAAACCCCAGGAAAGAAACATAAAACACCATATATGCTAACAAACTAACCAACTATCACATCTGGAGGCTTTGGAAGATAAATTCGTGGACTAAAGTTGGAATTCCTAGCATCCCAGATCCGACATGTTCCATCATCTGATGACCTACAAGAGGCAAAAAAGAGAAGAAATGCAGAATAAATTATTAAAGCACAAAGCATCAAGTAAATCCAGATCTCAATGCAGGTACTTAGATAATAACAGCTCAAGAGTGGATGGTAGGTAGCTATCACCAACTCACATATACAAAAAGAAGGAAAAGGCAAGCAGCAATCCCATATTCATGCAGGAAACAATATATAAGAAATGAAGGGAGGAGTTAGGTAGCTATCACCAACTTAACTAAAAGAAATCCTCATTGTACATAACCTGGGGTCACCCAAAACAAAACAAAAAATAAAATAATATAAAATATAAAATATAAAATAAAAAGAAACAATAGGAACAGAAGCCCCCATCATCAATATTTCTTGATCCTGCTTAGTTGGTAAGCCTTCATACACCCCTTTTTAATTCTAGCTTTGACTTTCACTCCCTTCCTCTTCTACATCCTCTTAAATTTGTTACATGAACCTGCTCCACAGAGACCTTTCAACCAAGAGAAATATATGAACCAACTGACAATTATTTGATCCCTCTACTTTTTTTCAGGTCCAATGGAATTTTTCATTTAGTTCCATCCTCTTTTACCAATCCATCCTTGTCCACCTCCAATCTCTTCCTCCCCAAGTCTCTGCCCAGCATACATTCCTTCATCAGGTATTTTCACACTCCTGTCTTTCTTTTTTTTTTCTTTTTTGATAGGTAATAGAACTTTTATTAAGATTAAAAGAGACAATACAAAAGATACACACCAAAAGCTTCCCACAAAGACACGCAAGATGCAGCCTCAAGAAACAAGAAGGAGAAAATACAATTGAGCCCAAAATAATTGTTTCTTATGCATCCCTTGCTTAGCTAAACAATCTGCTACCCCATTTGCCAATCTTCTTTCCCATTGAAGCTTTACTACCATGCTTGTGGTTAGCCACTTGAATCTTCGCAAATAATCTTTTTGATAGGTATTTTCACACTCCTATCCAACTGTTAACAATAAAAAGAACACAAATAGTTCTCCAAAAAAAAATTGGTTTTTCCAGCTTTATTATTTCCCTCCCAGCAATAAATGCAGAAGCAGAGGTGGTGAATGGATTATGCTATCCTTAAAGCAGAGGTCGCATTTCATGCCTCTCATTAGGCTGTTTGTATGCTCACTAATTCACTATTGATAACAATTCCATTCATTTATCAAAAAAAAAATGGATTATGCTATCCTGAAATCAAGCTGAGAATAGATAATCATGCATTGGATAAAGCCTATAACTGATGAGATTTATGATTGATTTAAGCATTTGTTAGGAACACAGGGGGAGCTGTGATAAGCCAGCTTATACAACATGTGTATTCAAGAAAGAAGAAAGGAAGCCATGTGACAAATTGGAACAGATTACCTGAAAATTGTAACTACCAATCTTGATTCTTGATCTTGAATAAAGCCCATAACTGACCATGTAATAAAGAGAAGAGGGAAATCAAATTTCCATCACTCTCTCTCTCTCTCTCTGAATAATAGGAGTCTCGCCCCCTTGAAGCGGTTACTCTAACAGAGGCTAACAGCATTGCCATAGACTGACAAACAGTCCAAAAATATGGATTACTTTAGGCTCTGTTTGTTGCAGTGCAAATGAAATTTGTACTGTTGTAAATGCATGGGAGCGTAAATGGTCTGAATGTAAATTCTGGTATATTTTTGCTTGATAGTTGACTTTGTTTGTGAGGAAGAAAGTGAATTAAAATGACACAGTCCCACTTTATATGAAAGAGAAGAAAAGCAGTGTGGCTTTTTGTTTGGAACTAAGGTAGTAAAATGATGTAATCCCCACTTTGTATGAGAAGAAATTAAGGTAGGAAGAAGCTGGTATAAATTTTGAATACATTATTGAGGTACAAAATTTGCACGGCCAATGAGACAAAAAGTATAAATTTTGCATCATGTAAGACCGTAAGATTGCAAATAATAATTATAAACAAACATATGCAAGTACAAACCAAGTGATAATTTTGCATCGGTCCAGATTAGACTGCAAATGAAGTAAAGGTGGACAACTGGATAAAGAGCAGGGGGCTGATCAAGTTGGGTGTATGGAAGGGTTGGGGGATGACCAGTGAGGACACCATAAAATCCAATAGGTAAAAGAAAATAATAAGAGAGTGAAAGGATGATAATATTGATTCTGTTTTCAACTTTTCTTCTAATAAGTTTTACAGTTATCAATCAAAACAAAAAAAAAAAAAACAAAAGAGTGGGAATACAAAAAGACAACACAAGTGATATGATACTTCTGAGCTTGTGCATTCAATAGCTTGCAAGCATGTTCACTCAATGCTTCACCTGCTGCCATATGATACTTCTGTGCCCAACACCTTTTTGCCTTGATGAGCGACTTGAGGGGGCCTTCCTTTAATGACTCTTGGCTTGGCTAGTTCAGATGATCCATGAACACTTAAAGATCAGATGAGAGAAGAAAGGATTGGGTGGGTCTAGGTTAAAGAGTTCATTCAGGTTGGTTCCTAAAAGAGCCAATGAACTTGCCCACCCAATTGCAAGAAGTTGGTAGGTAGATCTTAAGTTGTACAGAGGGTGCCAGATCCAACCTCCTATGAATAGGAATGCAAGTCATCTAACATCACAATAGCTACCTAAAGTGATTCAACCAAGATACAAAGAGAGATTCATAGGAATGAATAGTGGGATATAATGTTTTAAAACATGGAGGTGTAGTGCAAGGCATTTCACTGCCTAGATGTGACGGTTCAAAACAGGCTTAACCTTGCCTACGCTTGGCAGGCTTACATTAGGGACATGACCGTCATTTTCGCCTGTAAGATTTTTGGGAGAACTGATGTCATCTTCAGGCAGACCACCAAAAGCTTAACGTACTCTTTGAGGAGGGGTGGTCGACCTCCTTGGGTGCCTAACCTTGGCACTCCTAGACCATCATCCCCTTGCGGGGCGGCCCTGGTTAACGGCTAGCATGGCTACCAGGGTTCCTCATGGGCGCACACTTGCTCATGGGGGCAGTGTTGGACCGGCACTGCACTACCGATACTCAAGGGAGGCTTGGCATGCGGGCTTGGCTCAAGCACGACCCTTCACCACGCCAGCCCCTTGCCCAAGCTGAGTGAGCTATCCCGTTGCCTCTAGCGCACGGGTGTGTTTCGGCCCAAGCGGTTGCCTATCATCATGGCACACAGGTGCCTGTCATCATCGGCATACAGGAGACCCTTCACATCGGTGCCAAGTCACCTCATCGGCGCATGGTCGCCTTGCATTATGGTTGTCCCCCTTTGGCACGTAAGCAGCGCCTCCCATGGACCGGTCTGAGCCAGAAGAGTGCCCCGGCCATTGGACTTGAGGTCATGATCCAGTGCTACTGACTTTGGTGGAGCCATCCCATCGGGCAACTCCTAGCCTCTAAGCGCATAAAGGCTTGTCCTGGCCTGCCTTGGCCAGGACGCACGGGTTTCTTCCGCTGTAGAACTACCCCCGTGACATAAAGGCATGTTCAGAATGTAAGAGACATTAGCCTCCCGAGCACAAGAAGGTGTAAGCCTCCTTAAGAAGAAGGGAGATGTGGAGGAGGAGGAGGAAGGCAGATCTCATCTTTTTTTCTTTTTTCATAAAAGATGTCTCGTATTAAGAAGAATGAAGATACACTATATTAGATGAAATAGGACAGTCTTGTCAAAGTGGAGGCAAGCATGCTGAGTGAGTGAGCTAGAATCGAGCAAGGCCCCTCTTGGCACAGAAAAAAAAAACGGTTGCATTTAAAAAGGTGGGGGTGAAGGGGGTCCAAGGCAGAGCCCCCTGCCCAAAATTTCTTTCCTTTCTCTTTCCTTTCATTTTATTTTCTTTATTTCTTCTGTTCTCTTTCTTTCTTTCCCTTCCCTTTTCTTTCTTCCTTGTATTTTCTCTTTCTGCCTTTTTAGCATGAGGTGTGCACCTTGCACCTCATGAATCCAAGGCATACACCTTAGGGCATTTTGGGAGCACCTCGCCCGGAGGTGCACAATATGTATATATAGGCATACACCTCTCACGCCTTTTAAAACACTGAATGAATATTTGAAGAAAAACTTTGGTATCATTCAGATCCACATCTATAATAGGGTGTGTGTGTGTGCACGCATTTCTTTTATTTTTCCCTTTATAGAAACAAGAGCTCCTACCCCTCCTCCAATCCCCCCCCCCTTCCATCAAGATCTCACAACTATAAAATCTCCCCACTTAAGGGGGCAAACTATTAGCACTATACAAAAAATTTCTATCCACCGCAGATTTAGCCAAAAGATCTGCAATTGAGTTCAGCTCCCTAGGAATCCATCTAAAGCCGCAATGCAGAGAAGAGGTTATTTCCGAAATCTCATTGAGGAAGCGACCCAACCTCCAAGGGCCCTTTTCTGGGTGGGAAGCCCAATTAATAACATTTCTGGAATCCCCCTCAAGAGAACAGAGTACAGCTGCAGAGATCTAACCATTCTCAGACCTAACACCAAAGCTCTGATTTCAGCTTCAGAAGCATCCACAGAACCAACTGGGCCACTGAAAGCCCAAATCACAGAACCTTCTCTGTTTAAGATAACTCCCTCGATGCCAGCCGCTAGCAGTTGATTGGGAGATGATCTGCTGCTGCCATCAAACTTCAGTAAGAAATCTAGATCTGGTCTTGGAGTGCTGGATTGTCCGGGCTGATTGTCAAAGTGGGACGACTGTACAATCTCTAATAAATTTCTTTCAAGATTAGAATAGCTGAGATCTTTGAACGGATCAGAGAGAACAGCCAGGAGAAAATGTAAGGAATGAATCCCAAACTTGTTGTCAAAGATTCTCTTGTTAGTTCACCCCAGATACACCACATAACAGCATTAGTTAAGGCTCTCCAAAAGGTTTTACCTCTTGAACCCATCTTGCAAGAAGGCCGCTGATTAAAGAAGCTTGCCACACTATTGGGAGGAACCCAATAGAAACTAGCACCAAACATCATATCAAGGAAGTATTGCCAAAGAGACCAAACCATCTCACAACTAATTAGTAAATGGCTAGTCAACTCACCATCTTTCATGCACATGACACAGACGTGAGGAAAGAGGTACTGGGATCCTAATCTTCTTTCTTTGTTAAGTCTTTTATGTTTTGAACTAAGGTGTATTATAGATATTGAGTTATCGAGTTTTTTTTATGAAATATGGTTAAGGATTATCATGTTACATCGTTACAGAGGTTTATGTGCTTTTTCTCTGATATAGAAACCAGATTTGCATATTCTTATATATCAAGTTTTTTATATTTATTTTTTGAAAAGTTTTTTCTGTTTGCTACAAGAAAGATTATTCATTAAAGATGGGAATTTTTTCAAAAGCTTTGCCTCACTTTGTTCAAGCTTTTTTTTTCAAGAAGAAAACAGAAAATTTTATTAAAGAAAGGAGTACATGAGAAGATGTACATCAAGAGTAAGAGGCACTCAATAATTACAAAGGGAAAATACTATCGCTATACAAAGAGGCCATCAGAAAGAGTTCAGTTCCCTAGGAATCCAGACACAAGGTTTGATATTATTCAGAATACCCCTTGCCTCAGCCAAGTAATGAGCCAATCTACAGGGGCCTCCATCCCTCTCCCCAAACCATTTGATTGTGTTTGCTGAATTGCCTTCAATGGTTATGTCCAAGAAGCCCAAGTCTCTGGCAATCCTGATCCCAATAAAAGCTGCAGCACTAGGGCTGTCAACAGGTCGGTTTTGGGTCGGAACCTGGTAGAACTGGTCCCAAACTAATAAGGAAAACCATGGACCTGGTACCAACCAAAACCCTATAGGGTCTGTAATTTTGGAACCAGAACCAAATTGATCAGTTCTTGAGACAATCAGGTCCAACCGGATGGAACCAATTATAACTGGACAAAAATGACGAGAACAACTGTGCAGTCTTGCATATGGACCGGGAGAGATGGACATACCTGTGAGGAGAAAACAAAAGTGAGAGAAGACAAATGGACGGTGAGAAACAGACGGACAGCGAGAAACGGATGGATGATGGATGAAACCCTTAAAAAATAACAAGACATGAAGATATCAATCGGCATGACCGATGGAGAGAGAACATACCGATGAGAGAGGAAAGCGACGACAAGAGAAGAAAGACAGACAGACAGCGAGCGAGATCAGATGGATGGATGAACGGTATATTCAATTTCCAGTGATCAAGTTCACTGCTCAGTGCTCACTGGTTCAAGTCTCAGAAGTTGCAGCCAGCAGCCCCTTCCTTCTTTCCTTATTGCAATGGAGAAAAAAAGAAATGCTCAATAGTCATTTCGGTAGAGTTTTGAATTAAACCCTGCCGAAATGACCATTTTGGACATATCTTACTTAAATATTACATCATATGTAATTTATTAAATATATTATATACATTTAATAGGGTGGACCCGGTACCGACCCAATAATAATCAGGACAAGAAATTAGGTTCCGGAACCAAACTTCTCAAGAAAAATACTGGAACCATTGACAGCCCTAGCCAGCACCTCAGTGTTAGAAGAGTCACCAGTCCCTATTGGGACACCAAAAGCCCAACAAATATTGACATCCCTTCCTCTTATCAAACCTCCCATGCCTGCATAACCCTGACTCCCTAGAGCACTGCCATCAAAGCTTAACTTCAAGGCTCCCCTCCTGACAAGTGAAAGGGCCTTGGAGGGTGGACAGGCTATTAGGGGAGGAAAAGAAACAACTGGTTACAATTCTCTGCATATCATTCATAGAGATTCCTTTGAACAACTCAAAATTTACAGCTCATTGGTAGAAGAGGTAGGTTATGTAGGAGATCAAATCTTCAATCGGTATGGCCTTGTTGCCAAAGATTCTCCTGTTTCTTTCTTCCCAAACACCTCACATTACAACATGGACCACTCTGGTCCAATAAAGTTTTCCTTTTCTGCTGAGCCCCCTACCTTGCCACTGCCACATTAAGTCCAAAATAAACTCTGGAGCAACCCATCTATAACCAAAGAGATTTAAGAAATGGTTCTGGATTTTTTTGAGTTTCCAGACAATATAATAATAAATAGTCAGCAGATTAACCATGCAGAGGCAAAAGATACAAGTATGGAGAGATAATACAGTCTGCCACTATTCTTCTTTTGTATGAGATCTAATGTGTTTATTCACTTCAAACAGGCTTCCCAAAGCTTGTCTCAGACAGGAAGTATTAAGTAGGAGGGTGTTATGGGCCCGAGAATAGGATCTCGTCACGGGTCGGTCCACGGGGAAAACCTCCTGTTTTCCCTTGTTCCTCCCTTTTCTTGAAGATCTATCTTGTCGCCCTAAAAAAGTGATTTGTTCAAGAGATCACCAACTCTCCTTTGCTCTCTTTCTTGACTGAAATTTTCGATATGTTTATTGAATAATATCAGCTCCTTAAATAGGAGATTACAAGAGGTAGAATCCTGCTTTTAGGAAGACTCCTTGCTAATCTACTACTCTATCCTATTAAACTGATAAGATAAGATAAGATAAGACTTCCTTAATCTATCCCACTGAACTGATAAGATAAGATAAGAACTGTAATTAGATAAGATAAGACTCCCTTAATCTATCCTACTGAACTGATAAGATAAGAACACTGAATAGATAAGACTCCTACTAATCCCTGCTACTGAAAGCAGATAAGGTAAGAATACTGAATAGATAAGATAGGATGAGAACACTAAATTGCTGCTGCTGAGAACACTAAATTACTGCTGCTGCTGCACTAAATTACTGCTGCTGCTGCCGGCGCCCACATCAGAGGGTGCTAGAATTCAACATCCTAGCTGGCTCTAGTGTCCTAAAAGAAGCATTCCCCATCTCAAGTTCTCAATATTCAATTGGGAGAAGTACATATACATTCTATTTATATATTGAAAACCCAGATAAGCTCGGGCAGAATTCGAAATCCACTCCATTTGTCAATGGACCAAAACCAGAAAGAGACAAACAGCTAAAGGAAACTCTTCAAGAAGGCCAACCAAATAAGATAGGGACAAACTAGGTTTGCTCTAGTATGGGCCTGCTGGTGATCTCAGCAGCAGCATGGGAGAAATCCCATTGATTCAAGAAGACATTATAATCGAACGATGGTGACAGGAATACCTTCATGCCAAAGAAATGACGGTCGATTAAGCTGTTAGAAGGAACACCGAAAGCAAAGGTGAACCCGAAGAGGCGAAGGGATAGTCAAATAGACCACCAGCAACCTAGGGCATTTGCTAGCATTATGTTATTGGTGTTCTTGGCATGCAGAGACAGCACAGAGCAAGCCAAGTTGCACGGCAAAGATGAGAAGAGCAGGTAAGAGTTGCCGATAGCATAAGCAGTGTCAATGAAATTATTTGACACAGTTAATGAACTCTGAACTGATCACAAATGTAATTAACAACGGGAGTATAGCACTAACAGTGCCATTGAGGAATGGGATGATTACTGCAAACCCATCAAGCAACCCAAAGAGAGATGCAAGGGGGAGGCAGAGTTGCGAAAATAGTGGTTATTGAATTTCAGATGCTTGTTGAGTTAGATACAAAATGAGAGAAAGAAAGAAAGGTGTGAGGGCATGAATACAACTGCCATATCATTATTTTTAAATTAGAAGATGATGCAGTGTGGTAATGTGGAATTAAATCATTAAAGCCAGGCTTGGGCTTTTAACTTCCACCCAGGCTTTTCTGGATTTTCAATTTATAAATAGCATGAAACTGTACTTTTCCCTAATCAATTTATCCTAGAAGAAAGAACATACAATCTTCTCAACATGAAAACTAATACAGAGAGTAGAAATAAAAGGAACATATTATAAACCTAATCTGCACTAGAATTCTGTTAGACTTAGAGTTGAAGAGATATTAGAGAGACTAGAAGAAGAAGTAGAAGAAGAAAATTCTGGTTCGAACTAGAGAACTCAGGTCTCTCTCTCTCTCTCTCTCTTATCAATAACAATGAATTTTATTAATGATTGAGAAAATCAGAATTACAAGGGAAGGAGCTAAAGAATCTTAACTGCCAACTATCCAAAGTACATCCTAACCATGAAATAATTACAAAACAGCCCAAAAGATGGAGTTTCTGTTCACCCCTTGCCTCGCTAGACCATCTGCCATGGCATTTGCACTTCTCTTTATCCATGTACAATGAATTTCAATGTCCTTGGACTTGAACTTCCTCTTTTCATTGCTGTATTTCCAGAGCATAGAACTGTCCTCTTTTAGCCAACTCACCACAATTTCAGAATCACCTTCTATGATCAACTTTTTAATATTTTCCTTGACCCTTTGTATCCCTTCAAGAGCTCCAAGAATCTCAGCCCTCAAGGAATCTCCCACCCCAATTGGACCAGAATACATGGCTAGCAAATTTCCTTTTTCATCCCTTATCACTCCCCCTACTCCGGAGGGCCCTGGATTGCCTATGCTGCTACCATAAAAGTTCAGTTTGGTAAACCCATGAGGTGGAGGTGTCCAACAGGAATTTAAGGTCTTTTTAATTAAGCCTGAGTCTGCAATCTCCTTCCAACTTCTTATCATCTCATTAACTGAGAACACTGAAAACAATTCCAATGTTCTCAACCGATGTATCACCCTAATGTGGATAGTCTCCAGGATTACTTCCAAACTTCTCTCCTTATTTGAGAATATCCTTGAGTTTCTCTCCTCCCAAACAGTCCAACACACCACAGCCCTACCACATCTCCACATGATCTTGGCCCTTTTGGTTGGCCAATTAGGCATGGAAGTAAATAAGCTTTACACATTCACGGGGGAGTCCACCTGCATCCAAACAAAGTAAACCATTCCCAAATAACTTTAACAAACTGAAAAGAAATTAGTAAATGGTATCGAGACTCACCATCGGATTTACAGAGAACACACCAGTGAGGAGACAAACAACTATTGGGTCTTTTCCTTTGAAGTAGATCCCATGTATTAACTCTTTCCAAAAAGGCTTCCCAACAGAAACTCCCAACCTTTGGAGGTATAGGATGACACCACACCTCTTTAATAGGGAAAGACAATCCAACAGGAGGAAGGGGTAATAGAGCTTTAAATAAAGAGGCACAAGTGTAGGAACCCGAGGGAGTGAGTGTCCATATTCTATTATCTAACTTTGATGGCTCTATGAATACCCCTTCAAGAATGGATAATAAGGCTAAAGTACAGGCTAACTCTATGTCCCTGACATCTCTTCTCAAACTCAGGTTCCATCCGAACCCAAAAGGTGAATTAGAAGGTACAAGAAAAGAGGAAACTTGTTCATTTTTAAGGGTAGAAATAGCAAAGAGGTCTAGAAACTGATCTTTCAAAGAGGAATCCCCAACCCAAACATGTTCCCAAAATTTAATGAGGTTACTTGAGTGCAAGTCATACCTGATCCAAGGAAAGAATAAGGGCAAGATGGCTTGAATAGCTTTCCAAGGAGAAGCTCTTGCAGTCCTTGCTAGAATCCCAGAGTCTCATCCATTATATGCCAACCCATGTACGCTTCCCACTATCTTAACCCACAATCTTTCTTTCTCCAATGAAAATCTCCACAGCCATTTCCCTAGTAATCCTAAGTTCCTAATCCTTATATTCCCAATTCCCAAACCTCCCTCCTTCTTACCCCTACATACCACCTCCCACCCGACCCTATGGTCCTTCTTCTCCTCCCCCAGCACCCAAAGAAAATCTCTCATTAGTTTTTCCAGCATGCTAGCCACCTTAGCTGAAATCTTAAAGACGGACAAAAAATAGACAGAAAGGTTAGCCAGAGTAAACCTAAATAAGGTGATTCTCCCTCCAAGAGACAATCTTCCAGTTGGCAAGTCTCTTTTCAAACCTCTCCACAACAGGGGCCCAAAAATCACCTTTCTGAGGATTATCCCCAGAGGTAAACCAAAGTAATTTAAGGGCCAATTAAATACTACACACCCCAAAATGTTTGCATACTCCCGAACCTCCCCTTCCCCCATATTAACTCAAACTATACAACTTTTCTCAAAATTCACCCTAAGGTTTGGCATTTGCTCAAAAAGTTGTATAGTGAGCTTCAGGTTTCATATCCTATTGATATCCCCTCCTTCACAAAACAGAATTGTGTCGTCTGCAAATTGTAGGTGTGTAAGTGGTATATTTTCTCTTCCAACTCCCCAACCTCTTATTAAATCCCTAGAATCTGCTTTAGATATTAGTCTCCCCAACACATCTGCAGCAACCAATGTAAACAAAACAAGGGATAGGGGGTCTCCTTGTCTAATCCCTCTCAAAGCTAGGAAATAGTCCACCATTGTCCCATTCACCAAAATGGAATAATGACAATCCCTAATGCAACCCATCGCCTATTTGCACCAAATGTCTCCAAACCCAAAGTTAATCATCACCTCCAATAGGAAAGACAATCAACCAAGTCATAAGCTTTTTTCTAGATCTAATTTACAAACCACTCCTCTCCTCCTGGATCTCTTATAGTCATCTAGGCTCTCATTTGCTACAAGTATCTGATTTGTTATCTGCCTCCCCTTCACAAAAGCTCCTTGATTATTTGCTATGATTGCTGGGAAGCACCTTCCAAATTCTAAAGGACAACACCTTAGTGATGATCTTATAAAGAATATTAACTAGGTTGATTGGCTTGTAATCCTTTAGATGACTTGCATCACTTTTCTTGGGTACCAAAGCAATGAAAGTGGAGTTTAGCCCAAGATTAATTACTCCTCTGGTATGAAATTCATTGAATACCAACATTAAGTCCTCCTTTAATATCTCTCAACAATCCTGGTAAAAAGCCATCGTAAAACCATCTAGATCCGATGCCTTTGATCTATCCATTAAGAAGACCACCTCTTTTATTTCTTCCAAATCAAATTTCTTTTCCAACCACTCCCTATCTTCTCTCTTCAGCGTTGGCCATTCCAAACCTTCCAGCCACACCCTTTTATTTAGGGGCCTTCTAAAAAGGGTGTGGCTGCCACCACCCTATCTTCTCTTTTCCAACGCACTGCCACCACCATCAAGATAATACAGTCCACCAACTTCATGCCCTCCACCAATCTTCATCCCCGTCTTGAGATCCTAAAAAACACAAGAAGGGCAAAAAGTGATAGAGCAATTAAGGACTTGGTCAACTTACTAACAGACATAAGGTTAAAAGGAAACTTGGGAACATACAAAATTGAGGATAAAGATAAAGAGTCTATGTTAACATTACCAAAACCACAAATGGAAGATGTGGAACCATTAGCAAGGGTAACAGAGTGTGATGTTGGGCACTGAGAGAGGGAGGAAAACACACCTGGAGTTCCAGTCAAAATGGGATTCAGTCAGTGCAAAGCCCATTCAAACAACCATCATAGCCTTGCATTGGGAATATCTCCCCATGAAATAAAGCATAGAAGTACGGAGATGTTCTCGATGCAAGGCTGTTCGAACAGTGTTCAAACGGGCCTTGCCCTGACTAAAGTCGATCTCGTTCCAATCATTCTCCTTCCCAGGAACATCTGTAGATATAAAGGGCATCCGATCAGCTGGATGGCCCTCCTGTCTAGAACTACAATCACCGGTCACTGCATGATTTGTCCAAGTTGAAGGTGGGCCATGCAAATCATAACAATAATTGATGGTATGTCCTTCCATACCACAGTGCATACATCTTCTTGGACCAGAACTACATCCTCTACCACAAACTCCCCCTGAATCTCGACCTCCAATACGTCCACCACCACCACTACGACCATACACTGGTCCACTGCTACCACTACGCTCAGATTGAGCTCCCCGAAGCTTCACCTCTAACACCACGACCTCCCCCTCTTGACACTACAAAGGCTGACCTGTCAGAGACACTAGAATTCTCCATAGGTCCAATAGAGATCCTCTGAAGACGAGCAAACACCTCTTCTAAAGATGGAAGAGTTGACCCTCCTAGTATTTGTGCCCTCACTGGTTCATATTCAAGTTTCAGTCCTACCAAAAATCTGGTCACATTTAGTTCTCTCTATTGTTGCTGAATTTTAACATCAGAGGTGAGGGGATGGTACACATTCAGCTCATTGCAAAGGTTTCTCATGCTATTATAAATTTAGTACTAAAAAACATAATAAATTCATTAAGTTTTATGAGAAATCAGAATTTATCATAATCTTAATACTACAAAAAGAAGAATCAGTTTATTAAATTTATAATAAAACATAATGTATTATAACTTTAATATTTAAAAAAAAATCAGAATAAATGTATTTCTATTTACTAGTGTGAAATAAATATATTAGAATTTATAATAAATCAGAATTAAAAATAAGAAAAGAAAATATCAGATAACCTTGTAAAAATATCAAAAATGCATAATAAATCAGTAAATCGTCATCTACTAATTTGTTATTGATCTTATTTTCTTAGCTTTATAAAATGGTTGGGAATAAGATAATAGTCTAGAAATATGTATTCATGCTTCTTATCATTTTACAAAATATCTTTGCATATTTCCACATATTTCATAATATTTCCATAATGTCTCTAAATTTTACAATATTTCCCCTCGACATTTCCGACATTTCTGACATATGTCCAATATTTTGGTAAGCAACATTTCCATCGACATCGACATTTTAAACCTTGTTCCCAATCACCATACTCATGAGATTCAGTAGAGGGTTTTTCTTCTCTTATATGCTTCACTTTCTTCTTAGCTTTAAGAAAGACTTCTACAGATTTCGCCCAAGGCACATAGTTTTCCCCATTCAATTTGATAGAAGTCATCTAAACATACAGGTGGTCGGTGGGAACCATCACACTAGTTTTGTTTTCACTATTGTCTCCCATATCTGGAAAAAAATAAATCTTTCCAATTCACCTCTCACCACACTGAACTTGGCACCACTTGTCGCTGAATTCTTCACTCTCCACACCAAAACCCTACTTACACGACTACCTGAATTCTCACCACACTACTTGGAACTCACTAACCATTTGATCCACACTGAAATCTGCATAAAACCCTACTACACGATAACCTAAATTCTCACCACACTACTTGTAACTCACTAACCATCCGGTCCACACTAAAATCTGCACAAAACCCACTTATCTAATCACCAAACAATCAATCTGCACTCAACACTCCACTGCATCACTCAAACCTAAATTCTCACCACACTACTTGGAACTCACTAACCATTTGATCCACACTGAAATCTGCATAAAACCCTACTACACGATAACCTAAATTCTCACCACACTACTTGTAACTCACTAACCATCCGGTCCACACTAAAATCTGCACAAAACCCACTTATCTAATCACCAAACAATCAATCTGCACTCAACACTCCACTGCATCACTCAAACCTAAATTCTCACCACACTACTTGGAACTCACTAACCATTTGATCCACACTGAAATCTGCATAAAACCCTACTACACGATAACCTAAATTCTCACCACACTACTTGTAACTCACTAACCATCCGGTCCACACTAAAATCTGCACAAAACCCACTTATCTAATCACCAAACAATCAATCTGCACTCAACACTCCACTGCATCACTCAAACCTAAATTCTCACCACACTACTTGGAACTCACTAACCATTTGATCCACACTGAAACCTGCATAAAACCCTACTACACGATAACCTAAATTCTCACCACACTACTTGTAACTCACTAACCATCCGGTCCACACTAAAATCTGCACAAAACCCACTTATCTAATCACCAAACAATCAATCTGCACTCAACACTCCACTGCATCACTCAAACCAGCCCTCTTCTCACCATCGATTAGAGGGGGCTTCCTACGAATCACTGCAAACACCCACAAACTTGCTGACCGGAGGCAATAGAAACCTCCAAAGGAAGAGGGCGACCACTCCTTTTCAGCCCCTTTCCCTATCTTCAACTGATGAAGAAGGAAAAAAAATAAAAAACCCTCTACTGAATTCTGGGCAGATTCGATTTTTTCACGGTGACTCTGATACCATATTATAAACCTAATCTGCACTAGAATTCTGTTAGAATTAGGGTTGAAGAGATATTAGAGAGACTAGAAGAAGAAGTAGAAGAAGAAGAGAGAAGAGAGAAGAATAGAGAAGAAGAAAATTCTGGTTCAAACTAGAGAACTCAGGTCTCTCTCTAGTCGGCCAGATTTAATTTATATGTTTCTATTCATAATAACAAAAGACTCCTTTGTCCCTACTTAAGTATGGGCCACATCATCTAACAGAACATTACAAATCAGCTTTAAAACATAAATATAAAGACTAAAATACCCCTACACAGTCGACACTAACAGAACAAATAACGCAAAAAGATATTAGACTGAAAGGAATGATACTCACGATAACAGCTGAAATGCAGCACCAGTCCTGGGGCTAAATGCAATAGCAGTAACAGCTCCAGTATGTCCACGCAAAGTTGAAACTGGCATCCCATCTGGCAAGCGCCACTGTGGTAGACCAGAATGAAATGTCCTTTCATTGAAGCAAACAAAAACCAAAACAACTTGCATGAAGGAAAGGGATATCTTACAACTCGAATAACAAAGTCATTTGAGGAGGATGCCACCACAGCATTGTTTGAACTCACAGCCAAGTCAGTAATGTCACCCTTTGAAAAGCATGTATTGAAACAAGTAAGACAAGTACAAATGAAACAAACTTAAAAAAAAAAAAAAAAAGTGACAGCATCAACAAAACATAAACCATCTAACTAAACTCACTTCATGTCCACGACAGCTTGCCAGGCAAAATGCAGTTTCCATTGACCAAATCTTTACAAGGCGATCATCAGAACCAGTAATCACATATCTCCCCGAGCGATCAAATATGGCTACAGAATATATCAAAGAGAAAAATTTTATTCAGTACAAATCCAGGTGAATGAATGGCAATGATGAACCAAAATTCTTGTTGCAGAAATATGTAGAAGGATTGAGAAAAAAATAAAACAAAGACATTAGTGCCAATTATAATGCCTCAACAAAATACTTAAAACTTTCATGGAAACACTTTGCTGAAATATTATAATCCCTGGGATGAGCAAGTCACTTAAAACAAAATCCGTTTGTGCATCTGCAAATGCTAGAAAGAAATTCAGCAACATTAAGTATGAGAGATGTAGGTAGAATACACATGAACTTCATGAATTTCTACACATCGGAAGAGCGTCCATTCCGATGTTGAGGCAATTAGAAATGTCTAGACTTATGCTGGAAGAGTATAGTAGGATCAATTGCCAGATTGATGATGATGAGGTGTATGAGGCAGTGAGAAGAAAGCATAGCAAGATGTTCAGAGAACATCTTCTAGAAGAAGTATTCAGATGTAGAGTTGATTTCCTTCATCTCATGACTCATGGAGTTGTCAAGCCGAACTTTGATGGTTGTAGTTTTGGAAACCTTGGAAATTCTGGAAACCAAGGTATTTTCAAAAATTCAGATGGGAAGATTCATTATATGTACTCAGTGCTCATATCTGATTTGTTATGGAACAGCAATTAGAGCTAAAACTTTGCATTATTGCAGTAGTTGAGGTTCATGCTTTCCCTTGACTTTCAAAGGTTGGAGGTGGAAGACGACTCTCAAATGGCCATCAGACGGATGAACAATGTAGAGAAGGAGCTGTAGCAGTTGAGGCACCATATTGAAGAAGCTAAAGCTCTTGCGTCCATAGTGAATATCTTACTCATTTGAGCAAGGATTCAGCTAACGAATTTAAATATATATATATATATCAGCTAACAATTTGGCTGATTTTTCAACCAGATTGGGGTGGACAGAAACAGGTTATTGCTTACTGGGCTACGGTTATTCCTTAAGAAAGAGGAAGTTTGAGTATGAAAGGGACCGAGTGATTGGGAGAATCTTCAATGAAGACAGGGATTGGACTTAATATGGGTCTTATTGTTTCTTCTATGCCTCTTAAAAATGATTATTAATAATGTTTTCTGCTACCGATCAATAAAAATGACGAAGTTGATTTAGATCATTAAGATAGATAACTAGCCTGCTAGAAATTATAAATTTATTGTTCAATGCATTGAAAGATTCTTTGATACCTTATCCCCCTCCTCCCAAGCATAAGAGCCTGTGAATACTAACTACATCACCATCATAGGTTTATCCCATCAAAACAAAAGAGGAGCAGGCAACTGTGAACAGCATTTTAACAAAGGTTTCAAAATCATATGATTCATGCCAGCAAGAATAGATCGATCCCATTCTGAATTGATATTTCAAACTTGTCATTGTTAGTTCAGGTATTATCTTTTATAGACGAGAACCTCAAAGTCTAAAAGTGAATTGAAATTTCATAGGTATAACAGAGAGGAAAACAATACCACAATAGACAGCATCTCGGTGTCCCCTTAATTTCTTTATGTTTTGCATCTTTTGCACCATAGTTGCTGGCTTAGCAATGGCATAACATGCTGCACGAATGGATGGGGCACGGTGGTGTTTTTTAAAACCACCTCCAATTTCCCTCAAACTTAGCCCACGCACCTGATCGGCCTGCATGTGAGGCCAACGCAAGTAGCGAGGCAGACAATTCACTTGCATGTCTTTGTTTCTATCAGCTAGAAAAACAGAAAGTAGAACATCAAAACAAATAAAAGGATAACAAAATACCCCAGACATAAAAACAAACCAACTACAAGTATGAGAGCTCAAGAAGAAAACCTAGTACAAACTCAAAATGGTCTCAAATGGTCAAAAAAAATTTTAAATGTTGATATGGTGTACAAAGACTTGCCATATTGTGCATGCTGTTCAAGAAAATTGAGTAAAGTAATGTATACAACTCAATGACTCATACATTCTAGAAGTGAAAAGGAGCCTGATCCAAGAAGTGTAGGAACATCAGCTGCATTTGGAGCATTTCCTCCAATCATTCCATGCAATGGTGGGGCTGTAGTGAGTATCAGTTGCTTCAGAAGCTTGACCAAGTGATCCTTTTCAATGTGAGGATACCTTAAGGCAGGGGGGAACACACAAGTCACTAAATCCAAACAATTATTGGGGAAGATTTCTATGAAATAAATCCTACACAACCAATGCAAGTTGTTTTGTTTTCCAATTAAAAAGTAACAATTTTGATTTGACGAATGGAAAGAACAAAACTTGGGTAACCAACTACAATAGTTAATGGTATTGTCTAGAACAGAAAATAAAAACTTAAAACCAAAATACAAATATTGCCTTAGATTTTTCTGTGCAAGGTCACGCCATAAGTTAGTGAAGACAATACCATAAATCTTGATAAAATCAGAGCAAAAAGAGAACCTCTTATGTTACCTCTCGACCAATTTATTGTAATTCAATGGGAAGGATAACCCATTATCATTTTCATCCCCACTATGTGCACCGCTCCTTGAATACCAAGCATGATATCTCCTAGGCAAAAGCTGATGTTCCAGGAGTTCATTCCAAAATTGCCCATAAGTTCTATGACATGGCCCAGCAGATAGGAAATGCATGATCAAAAAGTAAACTTCTCGAAGATCAATATCCACATCAGGCTCCAGAGGAGGACTTGCAGCTTTCTCTGGCTCTGCAAATTGACCCTTCTCATGCACCTTACTGGAAAAATTCAAAGGTGCCATGCTAGGAGAAGATGAATTACTCAAAGGTACATGTATATGCTTCTGAAGAGCCATGTTTCATGTAAAACCTGGAATAAACAGAAGAAGCATACAGTTAAAAGCTTCATTTAGAAAACATAACCAACCTATGAGAGAAGAGACATCTAGGATCTAGCACTTCTCAAGTCGACAAATCACATAACTGCATGGATATCAACCACATATTTAGGAAAGAAAAAGACAGCCAGTACCCAAGGAATGTCATCATCATCATCAAAGCTTCACCCAAACCCCACCTGCGAGAAAGAGACATCTAGCACTTTTCAAGTGGACAAATCAAATAACTATATGGATATCAACCACATATTCAGGAAAGAAGATAGCCAGTACCCAAGCAATGTCACCATCATCATCATCATCATTGCCATCATTAAAGCTTCATCAAAACCCCATAAAATGATAAAATGACTAAAAATCTAGCCCAAAGTGCAAGAGGATCATCCATCCTCAAAATACAGTACTACCCAGCAGTTAACTGGGTACTAAAGAGTAGCATAACCGCTAAGCTTTCATATCCTAAAAGAAGTATCACAGCAGAAAGAGTATAATAAACAAACAAAATGTCAAAGGCCGGAGGAAAATGTTGATATCCAACAGAATAGCTTTAGATGAATCAATCAAAGACTCCAAGAAAGGTGAGTTGGTGCAATTATGTAAGTTGTCGGTCACAAAAGGTACCAAGTTCAGGTAGTAAATGATTTATCAGTTCAGTCTTCAATAGAAGATAAAATTTCAGGTAAAGCAGAACCAAAGAACAGAATTTGTTCTACCAACTCCACGTAGGTAGCAAAAGGCAAATGATGTTGATGACGATATCTCCAGCCATCTGGGGCATGGTTATCAAAAGGCTTTCCCAAGCAGCTGACTATATGGAAGAAGAAGAAGATCTTCATGGGAGTATGATTATCTTAAGTTCACTTAACCAAGCTATCAGTGTACTAACTCATACCCTTCCGGGGTGCAAAAATGACCACTTTGTTGATTAGAACTGTAATAGAAGAAAAGGAAATGAAGGTGTAAGAATTGGAGACAGGAACATTCCTCTCCTACAAAAGTGGCTACAGAAATTCCAAAGAAAAATCAGCATCTCTAGCATTCAGTTCTAAAGAGCAAATATCAGCTTCACATTAATGGATGGGATTCAGTGTTGGCAAATAGGGCTAATTCGAATTGCCATGTGAAGTCATTGAAGCCATAGACCCAACTTTTTTGACAGTTTCATTATGTTAATCTGGTGTCATAATGGAATTTGAAGGATTAGTGAAAATGCTATTTATTCTGCCTTCTAACTAAATTTTTAAGGTAAACAATAAAACTTTAATTACAATACAACTGAAGAAAAGAAATTTACGAGAAGAAAGGAAAGGAAGGCATTTTTTGAAGCCCCAGAAAGGAAGGCATTGAGCAGACACAAATTGCCATAGCCTCATGTCAAGACAACCATACCAAAAAATTTTAGGCCATTTATTGTACTCTCCCCCCACCCTCTTCTGTGTGCAAATGTTTTTTTTTTTTTTTTTTTTTTTTGTAATATGTAATGTATGTTCTACTTGACAAGTATTTGGAAATAACATAACCAAATGACCTCCAAAGGCTTAAAACACAAGAACCAAGCCCAACTGAACTAAACGTTGCACCTGGAGACAATAGAGTGTAATCCTTCTCCTTTTACTTCATTTTCAACAACAAAACCCCTTTTGATCATGCTACTTATCAAAGAAGAAAAATATGCAGTTGACAAAATAAATATTTTTCTACCACTTCACTCTAACCAGGGTCGTACCCTCTATCAAATCACAAGTACTAAGCTATTCCTATTGTCAATAGACTTTTCTATCATCTTAGGTACTTGCTTTTCTTCACCAGTTGATACTGACCCCAGGTTCCAGTAGGGTGAAAACCCATAATGAATTGCAGGGCATTGTGTTAATCTTAGCATATAGTAGTGGTGTAGGACAGGTTGGAGGTCCTACAACTTTCAGACCTTGAGGTGGGTTTTGTAGAGTGAAGAAAAGACAGTTTGGGTGATTAATAACAAATATAGAGAAAGAAAAGCAAGTAGATAGCTTATTGTCTGCCAAATAATGAGCAGGAGATTAGGAAGAAAGAAAAATAACTCTTGTTGTTAGAACATACAGCAGAGAAACAGATTGCTTAGAGGAACAAAAAAGTAGGGGGGATAGAAAGAGATCTGGATACGAGAAGAATTTATAAACCGAACTTTTATTTATCGAACAAACACTACTAAATTTCAATTGTAATGACTCCATTTATAGACTCTAACATAAGGGCTCAAATTTCCCTTTACAGACTCCAAACTCAATTAGGAAACTGACCCAAAAGAACTTATAATTATTCTAAAACTAAAGCCAACCCATATATAACAATAAGGACTTACACTTGTTAACTGACTGTAGTAGCATTCTAATTATCCTATTACAACTACACAAACCCAAAACAACTCTAAGATAAGCCCAAAAATGAAAACTTCCTAATCTCGTTACAAACTTGTACCCTATCACTTAAATCGCCATAGCTCACTCAAAATATGTCAGAATTACAAGATATTGATCTAGCTGGACTCAATTACCCATCTGATGACACCAAAATTATGTAAAATAGACAAGTTTTGACCCTTGAAAATTAAGCTAAAAAAGTGGCAATTAATCCTATTACTATTACACTAACAAATTAGAAAAATAACTCTAATAAAAATTACCTGTCCTTGTATATTCTTTCGTTTTAACGGTTTTTTTCTTTATTATCAGAGAATAGCTGACCAATAACCAAAAACTACAAAAATGCAACTGGTGTAGGAATTTGAATAAACTTGCTTTCTTCTACGGTTGTTTTCCCTTTTTCCTTGATTTTCTCCCAATGACACAATTGAAGCTCATTTTTTAGATGACCTAAGGGAGATGCCTTCCGCAGTTGCCAAGTTGAACCTTGACAGTACCCCCACTTGGCAAACCAAGTCCACAGAGGTTACAGACTAGACTTTCATGAGGTGGGTATGCCATCCCTCTCCTTCCTTTTGCCACGGTAGCCGGTAGCCCATGCATGTCCACCAGGCCAATGCCACAGCCAATCTTCAACAGCCTATATAAAAGGATTTTTTTTTTTTTGAATACCATATAAAACCTAAGGTAACCTATAGGATTCATTCCCCATTCCTTTTGCCCATATGATTAATGTCAACATGAAGACTAAACATAACCAGATTCACAAATCCAAGTAATCATGTGCATAAATAAAACGCATTAATGAGTTGTGCAACAATCACCGATCAACGAATCCAGCTCTAATGCTCTATGCCCCAAAACGACTTTAAATTAGAAAAAAAAAAAAAAACAGTTCTGTTACTGAACAAAATAATCCAACCATAATTAGTTACGCTGATAAGCAAGAAGGAAATTCTTACGTCCGATTTGAACCTTTCAATTGTTCAAGCAAGTCAACCAGATGGGAAATTTCCCGAAGCCTGAAATTCTTCTATATGCCTCCAAAACCCTAACATGCTGGAATTCATACTGCATTTCTATGCAACAAGAAAATTGCAAAATTCAAGGTCTTCTTAGTTGTCAATCCCCGGTTCCGCGAAATCTTTTCAGATAATTTGCCAAAACAAGCGAGGAGCCAACGCGAGATCTATTCACAGACATGCAGAAACCCTATGCGATTTATCAAATTGCATTTCTTCCCCCAACCAACCTCCAATACCTTTAATGAAGTCGGATTAGGGACGAAGAGCCAAGCGTCTTAGCGGCAGCAAATTCTACGCATCAACTGACAGATTTGAAAGCGATATCAGATGGATCGAAAGATTGTAAAGCTATGGATAAGAACAAAAATCAGCGATTCTGAGGTGCTTCGCAGGCAAGGATCTGAGATTTCTTGGGGGAGCTTTCCTTTTCTTCTATTTTCTTTGGCTTTCTTTTTGGTTTTCTGCACAGAGAAAAAGAGAAAGAGAGAGAGTAGAGAATAGAGAATAGAGAGGAGAAAGAAAGAGACGGTCGAAGCAAGCGTTTAAAACCTTGCACCCACTCCCCTTAAAAGACTTTCGATAGAAATAAATATATAATATAATATTTAGTGCAAGCAATAAGGAAAATAGAAAATTACTCACAAGTATGCTTAAAGTTAGTATTAGCCACACGTTATACAGCTCCTAACCTTTGCTTTGCAGGTAATTAATGCTAATTACTTAAACAAATTAAATTAATTAACAAAAAAATTATAATTTACTTTTTGCAATGGAAAAAAATGGAGAAAATTAAAAGAAAAAAATGGAGGAAACTGTAGACACGCGGGTTAAAGGACCTTCCAACTTTCGAAGGGCTAAGAAGACACCCTCCCTTTTTTAAATGTAACGGCTACAAAAACATTGCTCTATTTCACCTTCTATGCCTAAGGGATGTGTATGTCTATGTCTATGTGGTATTTATTTATAAATAAATTAATAAAAACATTATCATGGAAAATGCTTATATTCTAATGTCACAAACAATTAATCCGGTTCAATTAAGGATGCCGGTCCAGCCGGCTGGTCAAAGCTGCAGTTGACGTTTCTTATGCTTACAAAGCAGGAAAAAAAATCCGAGCGAGGATGGTCCAACCAACCACCATTAGATTATGCAATTCAATCTATGTATACCACCAGATGACAACACGTGTAATTGCAAATGCCATGTTGTTGGGATTGGTTCACACGTGTTCAATCATGATTGGTGTACAACTGGATTAGTAACAAACAACGCTAGGCTAGGCACGCTTAGTGTTTTGCCACCTGTCATCAACAGTGAGTGTCAGGAAAAACACTAGGCACAGGTGTATTTTTCTCACGTGTTGAAAGCAGGTGGGGGTGCTGTGCTATGCACTGCAACATGATGAAGTGCCCAGCGTAGCGTTGTTTGGTTAATGGCAGATCCAGTCATCCAGACTAGTTGGAGAGGAGAGAGTACGAGAGATCGGGGTGGTGAAAACTGAAAAGTCGATGACAGTAGGGCCCACAAAAGAAAATGCCGGTAACAGTAGTACACCCTTTGTTGCGAGATGCGCCCAGCAATGCGGCGGGGTGGCGCAGATGCAGTGGCCAGTTTGTTTGTAACATAAAACCGTTAAGGAACCACCAGGCTAACAGCAAGCTAATTACTAAAACCCCGTTTAGCGTTGGATGCTGTACGAAAACCCGATTTGATCCAAACGACACTTTTATTTTGGAGTTCAAATCCTCGGTAATACATCACCAATCACTATTTGCCACGTCATATGGAGCTGACTTGGTTGGTTGGACTGTGATTAATCGGAATCACGAATAGAAACTACTGGATGATTCGGGCTATTTATCCGTGGTGGTTAGAAAACTATGAAAATTTGTTGCATGCTGAGCAGTAGCTATGGAAACTGTGGACGATTCGGCATGAGTAGTAGTGACAGGTGAGTAAGTAGCTATCTTGAGATGCTAGCAATTGAAGGAGGGGGCTCTGCTAGTGGGGAGCCAATCCTAACTCACTGAAGGGAAGTTCGGCGTCCTACTGGGCGGGCCCACGTTATCTTCTATCAAATCACGTTTGCTACGACTGCCGAGTGCCGACTACCAATAGCGTTGCGCTGAAACAATAATCAAATCCTTTGATTTATAGATGTGGATCCCATCTTAAAACTAACACTTTTACGGGTGTTTAAGGTCACGTTGGGTATTGTGTATATATCACCGGCCACATCCTAATTTATCATCCACATTATCTTCTCGTGGATGGTAGTGTGGATAATTTGTATGAAGATTTCAGTATAACGCAACTACGTTAGTTCAATTACTTTTATTTTATTTAATTTTTTTATAATTTTTAATATTAATTCTAGCATAAGTCCGATGGTTCTCTTTCTCAGTTCTTTCTTCATTATTTAAATATTAATTTTTTAATATTTTTATTAATAAAATAATATTTAAAATATTACATTTTATTCTTTTAATATTTAAAATAATACTTTTTTAATTATTTAAATTTTGCAATTGTTGTCTACATATTAATGCTTTTTTTCAATTTGTTATTACCATATAAAATGCAAAAAGTATGGTGTGGACTGATCCACACCTACAAAACTCCCCCGTGGGTGTGGATTGGTCTGATCCACACAATCTATCCACAGTTTAGAACAGTTGTGGACTGTGGTGTGGTATGAATTGGTCTCTGCCATAGGGTGTGGAGTGGATTAGTCCACACCCACCAATTTATCATCCACACTACAGAACACCTCTTAAGGCGCCCATAAATCTTAGTTTGAGGGGAATATTATTTTTAATAAATTGAATTAAACATACCCTGAGTTTTTTAAATGGACTTAAATATACCCTGAGTTTTTAAAATGTACTTAAACATACTTTGTACCAGTTATATTTGTCGGAATCAATTGAAAGATTCTTTTACTCTTCATTATCCTTCAAATTTTTTAAAAGAACCAAAGAAAACAATATTTTTGGATGGATTGGACTCTCACATTAATTGACTATAAAAGTCGATGATTCTTTATTGTAATGCCATACACCAAAGAGAAACTACTCAAACATACTAACACCATTTTTATTGTACTTGGACAACATTAGCGTGTGTTTGGAACCATGGGCGTTTATTGAACAAACACTGCTACATAGGTGCCACTTCAGCATTTTCCCTATTATGTGGATCAGTATGCATAGAGACTTGCAAAAGCAAGCTTTGATTTATGTGTGTGCCTACCATTGGGAGAAGCTTCATTTTAATGCTTCCCCCAACGGGTAGGCGTTTATTCATTTTTTTTGCTGATGTGGTGCCTAAGTGTCAAATAAATGGGTTAATTATTGCTTTTCTCGGTTTTGCAAATAAATCAAATACAAATGTTTAGTGAATAAGTGCCCATGGTTCCAAACACGTACTTAATGTGTTATTGGGAGTCTGGGTATAACTCGTGATGTTTTTTTATCGAAAATGTTTTTTATCCTATTTATTATTCTAATATGATTGTTGAAAGCCAACAAGACCTTAGACTGATTTACCAAATATTTGTTTGATTCTACTCGAACAGAATATCAAGATTTACCAAACTACCAATGCCAAGTAAAAAAATAAAACTTCCTTACTTGTGTATTTGGATTTGGTAATTCCATTTGGTATTCATTATTCCCTTTGGTGAAAAGAAATGAAAATGGGAAAAAATGGATCCTATTAAAAAAAATAGGAAGATACATGATTACAATCATCTCACATGCCCTGACATTGAAAATGGCTAAGGCCATGTTTAGGAGTGCTTAAATTTAAAAAAAAAATAGTGTTTATTGAATAAGTCAAGGTTCAAAATATCGATACGTATCAGCCCATATTAAGAGCTCCCTGATATGTCTCTACAGAGGGTGCATTGTGGTTTTGACAAGTTTAGGAGGTGGACACTAAAAAAACTACTAATACTTCCCAATACGCCTCTACCGGCATTTCGGGCGTATCAAAATTTTGAACATTGGAATAAGTGCTTATTCAAATAAGCACTTATTTGCATTTGGCACCCAACTTTTTCAACTGTTTATTTTTTAAAATAAGCACTAATTTCATATTGGGTGTTTGGTAGTCTTTTTCTCTAATAAGCACTTAAATAAGCATTTGTGACTATTTTGTCCTTCATTTTTTTTCAAATTTTCAAATATATACCCTTTGAAAGCACTTTTAAGAAAGTAATTTTTAATGAAAGCATTTTTATAAGAGTACTTTTATGAAAGCACTTTTACAAAAGTACTTTTATGAAAGCATTTTATAAAAGTTTTATAAAGTGCTTTCATAAAAGAACTTTGATAAAAGTGTTTATAAAGGTTCTTTTGTAAAAATGCTTTCATAAAAGAACTTTTATAAAATTCAACTAGGGATAATTTTATAAGTGGTATTTTAAAATTCAACTGGGGATAATTTTGGAAGAAAAAAATTGAATATATGATTATTGTATAAGCACTTAAAAAAGTTGGAAATTTGGGCTTAAAAATAAGCCCTTATTTTTTAAATAAGCACTTATTTCCTAAATACTAATAAGTGCTTAATGGCCCAAATAAGCATTTATTTTTAAGCACTCCCAAACATGGCCTAAAACTCAACCAACATCTTTTTTTCTTAGAAAATAGAAAAAAATTGTAGCTTTAATCTTATTAGTTTTCATAGTCAGACTAGCTTTAAGTAAAGGTGTAAATCAGGGGCACGATTTTGAGCCGGCTTGGCACGACAGATTGCAAGCTATGCCGCCCACTACCTACATGCAGCCACCTAGCTCTTCCTTCCATTTTTTTTTTCTTTCCCTCATTCCCTTCTTCTTTCCTTTCCTTTTTTTCCTCTCCTTTCCTTTTTCCTTTCATTCCTTCCTCTCTTCTTCTTTTCTCAGCTAACAGCCACATAGCTCAAGCTCTCTCTTATCATAAAAGGAGATAAATCCCTAATATACTAAATTTCTTATTAAAGGTTAAACCACCCAAACCGTTCAACCTAGACGGTCAAACTGCTAAGCCAAAAACCAGTGACCAAAGTCGTTTCATTTTCGGACCGGTTTTTAAAACGTTGTCCTTAACTGTGGACCCCATATAGTAATCATGATTGGAACAATTAGCCATGGCCACTTTACAAGCTTCATCATGACTATAGCCAATAAGCGTCAACATATAGGGGTGTAATTGAACTAAGGTGGCATTTGATAAATCTGAAAAGTTAAAAATAAATTATTTGGGTCTGAAATATGAAAACAAAGCATAGGTGCTTTTTAGTTTTAGAGGCTCCGAATCGTTAAGTTTGATTGTGTTAGATCAACCCTTTAACATTTGAAATTCACTGATTTTATTATTTTACCCCTAGAACATACTATTTGGAAATTTTGATTTCAATTTGCATTATCTCATAAAAATAATTTTCAACTTCAAAATAATATTGAAACAATATGAATAAAAAATAAAAAATCAATAGTTAATAATTACTAATTAATAAATAATGCGATTAAAATTAAAAAATAATTATGAATATAAAAATATTAAAATAATTAGTACTTAATAAATATTAAACTAATTAATAAATAATAATCAATAATCAATAAATAACACAAGTAAAATTAATAAAAAATATTAAAATAATTAAGACTTAATAAAAATTAAAATAGTTAACAAAATAATAATTAATTATTAATATTTTACATAAATAAAAATTAACATAACTTTTTAAAAATTAATAAAATAATTACAAAATACTAATTAATAACAATAATTAATAATTAATAAATAACCAACCTAGTTATCCAATAATTAAAACTACATTTTAATCACCAAACTAGTTATCCAATACGAATGAGATTTGCTAACAGTCCCAACAATTCCTTCTAATAGAGTATGATAAAGAGAAACAATGACAATGGTGAATCCTAAATATTCCAATACGACAGTGGCAATCCGCTATAACAGCCCCAACTATTCCAATACATATTCGGGTTATCTATAACAGTCCCAAGTGTATATGAACTCTAAACTCTAACCATTACAGAATTCCATGGAGAAGATAAAATACACGAAAACACGACACACCGCAAGCAATATACAACGACAATGGAGAGAAAAACAAGAATGTTGGATGAAACGAAACAAGAAACAATGGCAATAAAGAACAAAGTAGACATACTTGCAAGATACTAGATAAAATTGAAGAAGCTATCAATAGCAAACGGAAACTGCGAGACATTGGACACTGAGAAATTGGAGAAAAAAAATAATCAGTAGCAAATGGAAACCCTATGCTTATGTAAGAAAACTTGAAGAAATCAAATCCATCTACAAATCGAAACCATACCAGCAAGAGAACTTGACAGTGATGAAGCTTGGATCTCGTCCTAGTGAAGGTGTCGGATGACCTATCTTTTCGATTTTATATAAAAGGACAAAGCAAGTTATTTTAAAAATTTTGTGAGGACATTTATGTATTTCATACAGATCTAAAATGTGTCTAACCGCGTTGAGGACCTGGTTCACCTCTTATCAATTAAGATATGAATTTGGCTTTCAGGTCTACTAATTAGAGGGGAACCCACATAAAGATAGCATTTAAAAAGTAACATTTCCATACTTCAGAGGTCTGAAAAGTGTTGTCAAACACCACATAAGTAGAGCTAAGTTTCGACATGTCATGTCTTGATTCAATTAAAATACTATAATATTCGAGTTTGAGTCCAATTTATGCCACTTATTTTTGTTTATCGAGGTGCTTTTGTCCATAACAAACATATTCATGATGGGGTACTAATGAAGGTGGAGCAGAGAAAAAAGGTCTAATATGCAAAATAGACCTAGAAAAGGCTTATGAGTTATGATCATGTTAATTGGTTTGAGGTGATTTCAGGTTTAAAAGTAAAGTTGGCTAAAAGTGTAATATGGTAGTTAGAGAAGTATAAAATGTGGATGAGTTGGTTAATATACCAAGCTACAAAGTGGGGTGTCTTCCCTCTAAATACTTAGGCTTGCCACCAAGGGCCAATTTTAATTTAAGGGCCTATTCATTTTTTGGATTTTGACAAGGGGGAAGTTTGTCAATGAGATTTTGGTTCCCATTGACCAGGATACCCATGTTCTTTATTCAGATTTATGTGGGGTCCATGGAAAATTTATTTTCCCTAGGTACTCATCTCCCGGTAGGGAAAAGTTGCCAACACTTGGATAGGACAAAATTTCCCTTTTTAATAATGGGTTTATGGCTAAAAGGGTCATTGTCTTATTTACGTGGGAAATAAAAAATATGTGTAAATGCATTTACGTGGGTAAATAACTTCCTGAAAAGCAAACAGAAAGGTGACTTTAATAAAATGTATCGGCTAACCTTTCAGCCTACTACATATCTATATTCCCAATTCCTTTGAGATGGTAGAATAAATTGAAAGGAGAATGAAAGATTTTTTTTTTTTTTTGTGGAATGGATAAAAGGATTCATCCAAATATCATTAAGGCTATGTTTAGTTTGAAAGAAAATGTAGGAAAACCTTTACAAACCTTGTATAGGTTTCCCTACCTTTCCCTACTCTTTCCTTCAAACCAAACACAACATTAGTGAGTTGAGATCAGGCCTACAACTTATATTTCATGGAGGTTTGGGAATAAGGATGGTAAAACTCTTTAATAAGGCGCTTTTGGGCATATGGTTTTGGATATTTGCCATAGAACCAAATGAACCTATGGAGGAATGTTATAGCCAAGAAGTATGATATCAGTAACAATGATTGGGATGTATAAATTCTTCAATCACCATATGAGTATAAATGATTTAAAATATAGGTGTGAGACATACCAATTATCCCCTCATATGTGAGTACTATTTGAAATATAAGGGTGAAAGCATACAATTATCCCCTCATAAGGACCACAGAATATCCAATGAATGAAAACCTACTTTCATGGATAAGAAGAAGAAAATGCCAAATTTGTTACATTTATTAGAACTTGATGCAATCATATAGCAACAACCACTATATGAATTAAATTTAGACCTTTTTTTGGTTTTACCACAAACTTAGAGAGCAATCACTAAAATGGAAAATGTTATTAGGACTTTTCTCGACCTCTAACTTAGACAAAAACATAAAAAATCTATGTTTGGAAGTTTAAGGAGTGGACTCCCAAACCAAAGGAGTCGCCTACTTTAGTGAAGTAGTCAATCGCCCAAAAGGCATTAGTTGATTAATTATGGTAGCCAAGCATGTTTTGCTAATAATCAATTACCAAAAAGGTAGTAATGGACTAATTGTAACAATTGAGCCTGGTATCACATTAGCATCACTCGGTAGTCAACTATCTAGAAGGCAATACTTGACTAATCATAATACAACACTAAGTTACATCTAGCAATTGACTACCAAGTACGAGGAGCTTTCATATGAGTAGTAGTCAACTACTTACCTTTAATGGGATAAAGCAATTAACTATTTTACGACAAAAAACCAATTTTTTACCATTTGAAGGCTTAACATTTCTTTCCTTTTTTGGTAAGACTTCAATATTATTAGGAATAAACTCTATATGTTTCATAGAGTGGATTGTTCCTCTACCCATGGCTTAATAGTGATCATATGCTTTCTACTTCGATTCATGCTACTTATGCATGAGTTTAAGTAAAATATTGTAAATAAGTGCATCGAGCAAAACCTTCTAAGTGAAAAGAGATAAAAAAAAGGAAAATAGAGAGCAATTAGAGCAAAGAGATTTTGAGATAAAAAAAGTTTAATCTTTGTGCTAAAAGTTGAATAGCCAATTGTGCTAAATTGAATATCACTAAAAAAAATTAAATCCTTGAGTGTTATAGCCCTTATATTTTATTGTGTATTCTCTTGCATTTGAATAGTTTAGTTTGTATTTGCATATCATCCTGGAAGAGTCGTTATATTATTTATCTTTTTTATTTGTCATGGATATACTTGTTATATTCGATCAACTAGTGGTTTTATAGCTGAAAGTTGTTTATCGTTATTTGATTAAACACTACATGGATGTGATAACACCCACAAGTCTATTTAATGAAAGGTTTTCTTGATACCTATAAGTCTAACTATTGTAAAGGTTTTGTTGGCACCTAAAAGTCCAATTGATATAGTGGAAATTCTCAAGTGGGGTGCTTGGAAAGAGGACGTGAATCGGGTTTGGCTGAACTTCTATAAAATCTATTTGTGTTTTTTATTCTTGTCGATATTCAATTTTGATCTTATTATATCTGTATATTATGCACTTCACATTATTGCTCTCAATCATTCTTGTATATAATTTATTTTGAGAAGGCAATTGTTGGGGAAGAAATGTGTATAACCCAACTCACCCCTCTTGGGTTAGGCTACTTGGGCAACAGTGGACACCCTCTGGTTTTTTCAATCAAATATTCTACAAAGGTCTAGTATGATATCTTGAAGGTGGGCTGCACATTAAAAGTTTATCTGATGTCCAAAAAGCACTCAGGTTGAAAGCTTTGTGGCGAGTGCTATTTCAAAATTTTTTGTGGGCTGAATTTTTCAGAGCCAAGGTGCTGAAGGGTGATCATTTCTATACAGTCATCCCTCTATGCTATACTTCTTGTACATAGAAGTTGAACATGGAACTAAGAGGTGATTTAGTCATTCTCTCGAGGTGGTTAGTGGGAAGGGGAGAAATCAACTTTTGATTGGATAATTGGACCATGGATGGTCCTTTAATTGAGAAAGTCATTCAGCTAGGTGGTCTTAATTTGCAGTTGAGAGTTTGTGATGTTGTTGATGAGGCAGGATTTTGGAGTCTTGATTAGGTTAGGGGGTTCCTTGAGGATGAGAACCTTTGAAAGATTCAGAGGTTAGGTGTGAAGCTCTCTAACAGCCAAAACAAGATAGTTTGGCTTCCTGAAACGAAAGGGGAGTTATCTATTAAAACAGCTTGATCCTTCTACAGGGATGCTCATCATACAGTGGAATGGTACAAGGTAGCTTAGAATACTCTAGTGCCCACCAAGATAAGTTTCTTTGTCTGGAAACTTATGGTGGGGAAGGTAGGGGTGGACTCTGATATAAAGGAGTTGGGGATCCCTTTTGTATCCAGATGTGTTTGCTGCCATGATCACTCAGAGGAGAATGTTAATCATTTGTTAGTGCATGGCTGTCTAGCTCGAAAAGTTTGACTTTTCTTTAGCAGATTGTTTGGGCTCCTCTTCAGGGGTAATGAGAGTATTAAGGAATTTATCTCTGTTTGGTTTTCAGTAGCCTCATGAAAAAACCAATGGGGTTGTTATAGTAGGGCTGATTGCTTGTTTTGTAGTCTAGGAAATCTGGAAGGAAAGAAACAGGCGCTGAATGGAAAATAAATTCACATGCTCTAATATGGTGATTTGGGTAATTGTGCAATGGATTCACGAGGTATCCTCTCCTCTAAATCTCACCCGTAAAGTGAGTTTTACTCAACAACTCTCTTTACAGGGTTTGGGGTTGTGAATTCACCCAATTAAGAATAAGTACATCAAGGTGGTGCATTTATTAGCAGTTCCGAAGGGTTACTTTAAGTTGAATGTTGATGGTGCTTCTGGAGGAAATCCTGGCCCATGTGGTGGAGGGGGTATCATCAGAGATAGAAGAAATGGTTTCATTAGTGCTTTCTCTAACACTTATGGTTCAAATTCCAATTTAGTCGTAGAGGCTATGGCATTGCTAGATGATGGCTTACACCTGGCGGTTGCACTTAATTTAGAGAAGATAATGGTGGAATCAGACTCCAAACTTTTTATTGATATTCTCAATGGTACTTGTACAACCCCTTGGAAACTTTGGTTTTGGTTGTCTCAGGTTCAGAAGGTTAGAAATAGATTGGATTTCTTTTGTGTTCATATTTACAGAAAGGCTAACCAACCAGCGGATGCTCTTGCGAAGCTTGGTTGTTTTGAGTCTCAGAAAACTATTTATAATTGCACAAATACACTTCCTTCACACGTACAACACTTGGTTACAACAGATGGTTTAGGCCTTCATTTTTTGAGAATTCATTGATTTTAGGTTGCCTAGATGCTTAATGTTTATATGAGTTAGACTCCCTTCTGTATAGAGGAAGAGGTAAGGCTTCATGTCCCCCTCCACGATTTTCTACATATTAATAAAATTTTAATGGCCACCCCTCCACCAGGAGTAAATTTTGGGGCTTAAAAAAATGTCTAGTATGATATCTGAGAGATCATTTCCCTAGCTCTACCATATGGGGTTTTGCTACAACTTCAAAAGTGAAAACTTCTAGTTCGATGGTAGCTTAGGAGAAATGCTTGACTAAGGAAATATTGTTGAAAAAGGGTTTCACTCTCCAAGGCAGACTATGCATGCATTGCAATAAAAGGAAGAGTCATCCGACCATTGGTTCTTGCATTGATTGTATTGGTGCTTTCCCATTTCAGTTAAAGAACTATTATAACTTATAAGAATGGGGCATGTCTAGTTATGTCTAGAAAACGAAGAGTTTATTGGTCAACGATTCCTATGGTGGTTAGGTGGGTTATATGGTCTTTAAGAAATTTAAGAATTTTTGAACAGAAAGCATCATCAAAAGTAATGGCGATAAATAAGGCAATAGAGGAACTTGGAAGTTGGTTTCCATATATAGTTTTTTAAATATGATATACAATTTCTTCTTCTTTTTCTTTGAGGGTGGGTTATGTTTTTGGGTCCTTAATGATGTATACTAATAGAGTATCTCAATGTACATAGCCATTTTTTATTTAATAAAAGTATATTTTAACTTCTTAAAAAATATATTTATATTTTAAAAATATAATTTTATATTATACAATAGATACTTTGAAATGGACATTTCATTGGCTTAATTTGGGTTAGAAGAAATAATAGAAATTACCTTGAGATTCAAACTTGATTAGCATCGAACTCGAGTTGAGCGTAATCAAACTTCAGCTTGAAATTTAATTGCACCCCTATCAAGCTATGCAAAACCGGAGATTGGATAAGCTAAACGCAATGGTGTGTGTAGCGGGCTACGGAACCGATGGCAATGCCTACATCAGTCATAATTACGTATGGTCCATGACCATTCAATCTCTCACTTAGCATTTATCTAACATGCGTTATTATCATTGGTTCCAAAACCCACTACACAACAATCATGTGGATGGTAAACTAGCATAAAGAAAGGGGAAATAAAAAAAAATGTCACAAATTCTCTAATAATCCTATAAACTTTTCATATGTTTTGATCCTAATGTTTAATTTGGAAAAAGCACAAATGCAAATATGTATACTGTAAATACATACAAAATAATACAAAAATATAAGATTTTGCACTCTACATATTTGCATTTGTACTCCTTCCAAACTAAGCCTAAATAAAATCTCTTATAATTTGGAAGGAGGTAGAAATACCTCAATTTTGTTGGATTTTAAAATGGAAAAATGCTAATATAACGCACTATTTTTTTAAATACCACATTTACCCTTGACCAAAAAGAACAAATTCACTTATCTTTATTTCACTCAAGCCTGTTTAACTAACTCCGTTGTAGAACAATAGAGAAAATTAATATAAATCTGTCAAGTAGCAAAGGGTAAAGTTAATTTTGTAAATTGTACAGGATAATGTCCTAATAGCAATAAGGGCATTTTGGTAACTTTAACGTTTCCATCACTGAAAAATTAATTTAAGGGAAATATTTTCACCTTTCTCAAGACTACAGGGGTGGCTTTTATTAGAGTCGGGGATTGCTAGAAAACCTATGGGAATATTTTTATAAATTTTCCTAAACAAAAAGAAAGAACAGATATTCAAAAGTTAACATCATGAAAGAGTATCAATTAATAGGTTGATAGGTGGAAGTTTAAGAATTAGGTAGTAATAGAAGAGACCTGTGCAATGCATCGGCTGGTATTAAAAAGATGCCCACGTTACATTCAGTTTGTTAACTAGATTGGTTGGGTTGAGGGTGAGTCTAAATAGGCTTGTAATTTATTTATTTATTTTTATTTTTTAAAATTTCAAGAAAACCACAAAAGTCTAAAGGGGTTGAGAAGCAATGTGACTAGGCTGACACGGACAATTGCATTTTAGAACATGGTAAAAATTGATGCTATAAATTAGGCGATGCGTAAAAAATCAAAGTTTGAAGTACCAATACTTTGAATCTTATTCTTAATTTATTTACTACTATTACTACCATTCATACTAAAAGTAGGAATGAGGTCTAGGACTAAAATGCCCCTCTTTTTTGTATTTAATGCCTTTCCATTATAAGGGTAAAATGTAATTTTAACTACCATTTTTAAATTCAATGTATTTCTTCTCATTAAATTTTATATTTAAGGTGTTAAATCTCATTCTCTCTTGTTGAATCCTATATTTAAGGTATATTAAATAAATTAGTTTTGTGGAGTTTTTCTTGACTAAAATAACCAAAGTTTTAAATTTGGTCCCTTGTTCGATTTGAGGGCAAAAAACATAATTTTAGCTACCACTTTTCACTTTGTTTAATTTCCTCTCTAAGTCATATATTTAAAGTGTTAATTCTCATTCTATCTCATTAAATCTTATATTTGAGGTATTTTTGTTTCTCATCAATAAATTCTACTAATTAAATATACACAATTGTTTTAATAATGCAAAGCCTATGTGTTCAAAACTAATGTGAACATGAAACTACTATTCTATATAAGTGTTGCATAAGTAATTCAACCATCCAAGTCAAATAGATCAACCCGTGATGATGTAATTAAATAATAAAAATATAAAATACAAAATTATGCACATCTCTAATATTTAGGTATTAGCTCAATAGTTTAACCTTTTAGGTCAAATTGGTCACACCATGATGTCATAATTAAATTGTCAAATTTTAAAAGGAATAGGACTTTGTTTGGACTCAGGAATATGACTTTAATCATGCTTTCCAAGGAATTATGGACTTCACAAAATGGGCCTTTCCACTTGAAGATTCAAAGGGTCTTACACCACCCAAAGAGATGGGGGGACCGTAAATGTGGCAAATTCCGAGGCCAAATCCAGAGAATTGAAAATCAGCTCAAGGAGGTACTCCAACAGCCATTAACAAACAATACTATTGTGGAGGAAAATGAGCTACGTATCCAACTAGAGGATAAACTACAGAAAGAAGAAATAATATATTGGCACCAGAGGTCGAGAGTACAATGGCTCTCATGTGGAGTCCGCAATACGTGTTTCTTCCACATTTCAGCATCTAATAGACATTGAAAATAGGGCTGTTCATCGGTCAGGTTGGGTTGGTTTATTGGTGTTTTTCCAATTGATCCAACCTGTTCGGTTTACCTAGAAATGAAATCGAAATCAACCTTGTACTAAGTAAAACCAACCTGGTTGGTTTGAGTCAGTTTGGATCGGCTTGGATCGGTTTTGTAAATGATTCTCTCAGTGTGACCGGTAAAGGATTCAACTCTAAGAAGCGAAGACTAGATGCCTAAAAATTAAAATGATTTGATCGATTAAAGCTGAAATTTTATATATCAGAACTATATATATATATAAGTTGGTTCGGTTTTGGTTTTTACATAAAAACCAAAATCGAACCGAACCAAACCATCGGTTTGTGCTTTTTGTAACCCGAAACCGACCGATGCTGAAGAAAAACCGGCTGACTCAAGTTGAATCGGACCAGGTTGGTCGATTTTAGTCTTGTTATGAACAACCCTAGTCGAAAATGCAACATTCTATGGTTGAAGAATGCAAACAACAAATGGACCTCTAATCTGAATGAGATTGAATCAACTTTAACAGGTTACTACCATCTAGAACTCATATTACTATTGATAACTCTATTCTTCCAATGGGTTATGGTTATTTCATTTTAGATGCCGATAAGATAAGCAAGGCAGTGTTCAGTATTAGAGGAACCAAAGCCCCTAAGCCTGATGGGGTTCATGCAGCCTTGTATCATCACTGTTTGGGACAGTATGGCCTCGGATGTCTCTCATATGGTGCATGACATTTTTCAAGACCCAACCAAGATTAAGCAAATTAATAAGACATTCATTTGTCTTATTTCGAAAAGGAAAATTGTCTAAAACTCACCCTGAGTTTTCAACATTTCTCTTAAATTCATCATGACTTTTCAAAATGTCTAAAACTTACCATGTCACTAACTTGACGTTAAAACAAACTATGATATATTACCATTTTAACCTTCATAGAAAAATATAAAATATATACATATATTTTAATAATTAGACATGAAAAATTGAAAAAAATAAAAAATATTTTCAAATATAAAATACATAAAAACATAGAAAGTTCAAGTAATATAAAAAATTATAGAAATTTCAAACAAAATAAAAAATTATTTTCAAATTATAGAGACTATAGAAATTGAAAAACAAAATTGTAGAAAAAACAACAAAAATTATAGAAAAACACAGAAATTGCAAATAAATAACAAAAAATACAAGAAAATTTATAGATTGTAGAAAATAGAAAAATGTAAAAAAACAGAAATTATAAAAACATTGGAAATTATAACAAAACACTAAAAATGCAAAAAAAAAAGAAACTAGAAAAGACCATTTCCCTCTAACTCATCATCCAAGGGTAATTTGGTCATGAAATTTGTTATTTATGCTGATGTGGACACCTTTGTTAAGAAGCATTAACAATGCACTAACGGAAGGTAAGTTTTGGAAAATGAAAACTTACTGACATAGTGAGTTTTAAACATTTTGAAAGGTTGTAGTGAGTTTAAGAGAAATGCTGAAAATTCATGGTGAGTTTTACACAATTTCGAAAAAGAAGAATGTTGAGGAAGTCAATGACTTTAGACCAATTGGATTGAGCAATGTGAGCTACAAAATCATTGTTAAAATAATTGTTCATTGGCTCAAGAACCTCCTCCGTCAGTTGATTTCTCCCTTTCAGGGAGCCTTTACATTGGGCTGCCATATCATTGATAATACAGTTATAGCTCAAGAAGCAATACATACAATGAAGAAAGCTCGTGGTAGGCATGGTTTTTTCATGTTGAAGATGGATCTCCCCAAGGCATACAACCATATTGAATGGTCGTTTGTAATGAAGGTGTTAGAGGATTTGGGGTTCACTCAAGAGTTTTGTCACTTGGTGTATTGCTACATATCTATTTCTAAGATGGCGGTGCTTGTTAGGCCTTGTTCATTTGTAATAGTGTAGCTTACCTAGGTAAGTGCATTTATCCAATTAAATGTTACCCAGGAAACATTTACCTGAGTAAGTGTAATTACCTATATTCTTTTGATTTTTAGGATTTCCAGGCAAATAATAAAATGACATTTCTACCCACAAAAAATAACTATTAAAATGGATAAAACGGTCCCATCAGGTTTTGTAAAAATTTCTCCCAATCAGATAGAAAAATTACTTACCCACCTGGGAGATGGATAAGTTTTACCCAGGAAAGTAAGGATAACTTTATTGTAGGGCCCATTGCTAAATACAAAAAGAACATAGGAAAGTTGATCGATGAGAAAAAATTACCCATTGACCAACTTTCCCACGCATATATACCTACAAATGAATGGGGCCTTAATGGGACCCAAGAATTTTCTCCTTCTCAAGGCAAGGGTGTCCTTTGAGTCCATGCATCTTTATTCTATGCATGGAGGCTCTCTCTCCCCAACTCATTGTCAGTCTTGAACAAGGGCTTCTACACTGAAGTTTGGCAATTCTGGGGTCAAATTCAACCACTTTTTATTTGCAGACGATCTCTTATTTTTTGGAAAGGCCACTGTTTGTGAAGCTGAACGATTTGTTTAAGCAATTTTGACTTCGGTCTAGACATCAAACTAATATGAACAAGTCTGACATCTACTTTAGTAACAATATTCATAGACGAACAAGGCTTCGAATTGCTGGTACTTTTGGGGTCACTCAAATGAAATTTACAGAAACATACCTTGGCAATCCAATGTTTTTCAGCAAAACCACATACAGGCTTGGTCTCATATTATTGAGAAGGTCAAATCCCGGCTACAATCTTGGAGGGGTAAACTACTCTCCCAAGTGGGGCGCTCTACACTCATTAAATTCACTTTAGAAAGTTCATCAACTTATACTATGCAAACACAACTGATCCCGAAAAAGTATTGCTAGCTTCACAGCTTGACATGATCAGTCGGGACTTTTGGTGGGGTGACTTGGATGGCCATCGTAAATTTCATTTATGTAAATGGGGCCGCATGCAAAGACCAAAGGGTGTAGGAGGATAGGGCTTCTGTGATGCTTACATGAAAAATCTTGCACTTATTGTCAAGCTCAGTTGGAAATTCCTAACATCAACGGAGGCTTTTTGGGTGTGTGTTCTTAAGGCTAAATACCATAGGAACACATCATCTTGGGAGGTTAACTCTTCTTCTTCGGCATCAGCTATATGGAGTAGCATTATTCATGGTAGACTAGACGGTATCTAAAAGAGAGTTGTAGGTGGAGTGTAGGAGACAGGTTGGCTATTAATGGGTCTTGCCCTAATCCAACTATTGATCTTCAACAACAGGTGATAAGAGTCGCAGATTTGATTGATCACATGCAAATGAGGTGGAGAGACGAGTGTATTACACAATTATTTAATCTTGAAAGTTGTGAAATCATTAGAAATAAGGAGAAGTACGGATAGACCCAATGCAGATTTTTGATTTCCACTATAGAGTTATAAACATTCAAAATGTCAAAAGCCCACACTCTATGCATCCATACTGGCTCATGAATAGGTATCAATTCCAAACTGACACATACCCCAAATGTACTTTGAACCTACAAATTCTGACCTTGGGCTAAACCATCATTCTCCCGAAGAAATTTCTCTCCCTTCTCCAATAACTCAACTCTCAAATAAATTATTTTGGATTCTGTTTGGTTTGGCTGCCCACTCTCTCTTAGAACATATTTATTCCCTCACCTTGAGACTAAGGATTGGATGGAGAAATGGTTCCTTGAGGATGAAGTGCATTCAAGGGAAATCCAGCCCATAATCAGCTTAGCATTGGTGATTATTTGGCAAATCTAGAAGGCCCGAAACAAGTCAATTTCACACATGATAGTTGAAGCCCATACATTTATTGACCCCCATGCTATCCAGAAATGGCAAAAGCCCATACATTTCTTGAGGGCCTTAAGATGGCTCATGAGCTTCAGATTTCACACACGATAGTTGAAGGTGATGCAAAGGCTATTTTTGAGCTTCTATTGGTGGCTAATTCTGAACCACCATGGCGCATTTGATCTTTGATTGCTGACTACAGAAGCTTTATAAGCATCCACAACAACTGTGTGATTAGTTACAAGCCTAGGAATTGTAATTCAGTGGCTCATAAGATAGCCAATTATGCCACTTCTTGTATTCGACCAGTTTCTGAAGGGATGAAAGATCCATCGTATAGACGCCCAAATCTTGTGGAATAAAGGGGCGAATTTCAAAAATTTTTCTCTCCCTTTCAAATGGGAATCGCATTCCCTATTTAGAAAATCATATTTTCAATTATCAATCTTGAACCATAAACTGAACCAGATCTGAACCAAAAGGAGTAGGAGAAGATTATACTTGATACGGAGAAAAAGTATCTCCCAATGAAGGTGTTCACGCCCAAAGAAGGATCCAAAGACTGCTCCCATTGAAGATGGCGCAGTGCAGGATGGAACAGAATCAATAATATTATTCTCCAAGAATTCTATCATTCGCAAGAAACAGCAGGATGGCACGTGAGCACAGCTTCCTATCAATTCTTTCTCAAAGAATTGATGTCAAGATCGAATCTTGACTTCTTCCACAACTGGAGATCGAACTGAATGTCTAGCGGCTGTAGGAAGGATATTTTGCAGGGATTACAGAAATCTTTCTTTTCTGATTTCAGCTCTGAAGAGGATCTGATTATGTGATTGCTCTTAAGGCTGCCGCCCCCTCCTTTCTTTTGTAACCCCAAAAGATTAGCTCCTAATCCAATTAGGAGCTGCTGATCTAAATCATATTTGGATCAGACATCTCTTTAGGTGATAAGGATAAACCCTTATCTTTATTTGCAAATTAGATCAGCCTTGTCCTAATCTTATTAGGAGGTTTCTAGATCTGGATATGATTCAGATCTGGACTCTCTGAGTGGATGGGGTTAAGACCCTTATCCTATCTACTGATCCATATCAGAATTCGCCCATATTTAACTTATTAAAATAGTTCAGTTCGAAATGGGCTTTAGGCCCATTAAGCTTATATTCTCACCTAACCTTCCTAATTGCTGCCTAGTTGGACTTCCTTGTATGGCGTGGGACCCAAGCATTGATCTACATATCAGCCACATGGGTTCGGCTCAGCCTTTGTTACAAGGCCTGGCTGAATACACTGTTATGGACAATGCACCCCCTGAAACCCATCAAATGGGCTATATGGGCCCAACACTTACCATAAGTGGTCCCTGGGCCAAGCCACCTTATAACACTCAGGGACTGTGTGCAGATACAAGATTAACCCATCAAGTATTATCCTCAATGGTCTTACACTTAACCTTTCAACCCATAATGATCATACACTGCCCGACAAGAGATGACATCTCCCTCGGCTGTAAGGAACAGTGTTGCACTCTCTATTTATATGGATCCCGAGAATTAAAAACTTTTGCAAACATTTTAGAAATCATAATATATATATTTTTATATCTCGTATAAAATATACTTTACAAAACAAATCTCAACGATTGAAATCGACTACCGGCAGTCTTGGTTTCCATCAGTGAGAGTGCATCCCCAATCATTACCTTTGTCCAACAAAGGGGCTGATCCTGTCACAATGATCACCCACTCATATGAATTCTCAGACTGTCCCAACATACCCAAGTTTTGACCCCCGCTAAGGATCTCACTAATTGGTACATCAAAGACAGCCCAATCCAACACCCAGTATAGTATTATAATCTAGTCTAGGGGTCGGATGTAACTTTCCAATTTTGCCCATTAATCTCCAAGGTCCAGGGCAATACTGGAAATCTGGTCCAATTCAACGATTCAATTAATCCTACACTGTATGTGCCTAGGGTTTCACCCTGACAGCTGAGATAGGCCACCCCAACCGACTTGGTGGCACAACAGTGTTAGCCTTATCAGGATAGGTCTCCCTATACTAACCCATTGGCTGTGAACATTCTAAACTAACTCGAGTCTCATTAAGTGTCCAGTTTAAGGGGTATTACACAGAAACATACAAAGGGAACATGAATCAAATATGCACTTTTATTCATTTACAATAAACTCATAAAGTACATCATTCTGATTGAAGTTAAGGGCATACAAAACTGTCCAATAGTTTCTTGGTCCATTCCCCCAGATTTCATTGTCAACCAATTGGGGTGAGCTTATAGTTTCTATTGATGTTTTAACGAATCTTATCCTTTAAGCTTCTAAAAAAAAGCCGGTATAATAAAAGAGATGACCAATCAAGTGATATTAAATAAAGTACAGAGGTGCTTTTATTGGTCAAAGCTCTTAAGGTTATGGTTCAATGTATCAATACATCATTTTGTATTGGAAAGTGTATCAATATTTTAAATCATACACATTTTATATGTATTATTTAATAAAAAACTTGGATTCCTAAAAACACCTGTAAACAGATGTACCGAGCATCCAAAGATACAATATATAATGTATCATATCAATACTTTGAACCTTTGCTTCCCATACCTTATCTTTCCAGTATCATAGATTATCCCATAATGAAATGTCTTAATAGTAACTAGTAAATACTAAAATATTTCATACTTTACAAGGGAATCATGGGCAAGGTGCTTGTGAGATCTGCTTCTATTATTATCATAGAGAGCCTTCAATTACGCAGTTTTGATCCCACACCTCTGTTTGAAAGATACTAAATGACCATCTGAGTAATTGAGCCATCGGCAAATGAAGACTTCTTTTTTGGTAAGCATAATAGATGAGGATTGTGAGTAGGGGTGTCAATTGGACTAGATTTAGTTCAATCCGATCCAATCCAATGTGAGTCCATTGACACATATATTCTTATCTTATATCAATGGACCAAATATTGACTTAATCCAACCCAATCCAATATAAATTTGTTATGAACGGATAAGGTCCAATCCAATCTAATAAGTATTTTGAACCGGATTGGTCCAATCCAATGTCTTGTTGGTCTGTACAAATGGAGTCCAATCCAAAACCAGTCCATAGACATTCTTAATTGTGAGGTCGAAGTTCTCGCTCGGCTTGAATCATGGGCCAAATTCTCTGTTGCCCATAACTGGTCCATTTAAGATAGGCACAGGCCCTAAGTCTGTTTTGGCCCATTTGTACTACTGCTCATGGTCATGGTCATGTATGTCTGGTGTAGGGCTGTAAACAAATCCAATGGGGACGTAAGGTAGGTTCAAATTTTGATTCATTGATATTCATAATTCATATTAGTCGGATGTTTATTGGATTTGAATAGAATTCAAATTACAATTGGATATCGGATGGTGTTTACAAATTAAAATAAAAATTATCAAAATATTACTTATTATTAACAAAATGGACAAAAATGACTTCAATATTGTATTATTAAGTATGCACAAAATATATTGAAAATTAAATTTGTTTTTAACATAGTATAGGTTCTAAATTTCTAATATTTGGAGCATGATCAATATACGTACTTGTATTAGCTTCTCAGTATCACCATGGCCTTTTGGTAATTCATTGAAATAAAATTAATAATAAATAGAATAATTATTTTTTTGAAGGCAATAGAATAATTATTTTAATAATTAAATTTTATGAATTTCATATTATGTCTTAGAAATGCTAATATACTTTTTACATTAAGGTCATGTAATTCTTTAAATTATTAATTAAAAATTTAATTTACAATAAATAACATGTTTATTATTTTCAGGAATAAAAACATTATTTATAATCTAAATTAATTTGCATTAGTAATTTTTAAGAAGCTATATAACATATTAACTTCAGATTAATTTGACTTAATTTTTTGGGTAAATTACAAAAACCCCCCTGTACTGTGGGGTCTATGAGAAGAAGACCCCTTGTACTATGACCATGAGACAAAAACTCCCCTTGACCGTTAAGTTAGATGACAGAATGCATTAAATTACCAAAATACCCCACTAAACTTTTTTTATTTTCTTTTTTTGCCCTTTTCTTTTTTTTTCCTCACCCTCACCGTCCTCTCTTTGGCAAGGATGGATACGACCCTTCAGTTCAACACCTCAACATGGAAAACTGTGCCTCCTCTCTCTTATTTTCTCTCCTCAGAAAAACAGAGGAAGACACCGAAAGAGTGAATGACTGCGCCTCCTCTATGAGGTTGGTGTTGGTCTGGGTGTTACTGATTAGCCATAAATATGGCTATGGCCTGCCAATGTACGTATGTGCCATGATTTAACTGGATTTCTTAGGAGCTCTACCGCTCGATACCCAATGCTTAATTGTGTTATTTTTTTCCCTACTTTTTGCTTTATCTACTTTTCTTGTATATTCAATTTCCAAATATAATGTGGAAGTGTTCTTTGATGTATTTTGTCTACTAATCAATGAAACATTGTTGATAAAAAAAATTAAAGTATTAAATCCTCCTTAGTTCCCATCGATGGGATTGAAGACAAAACACAAGAAATCGATGCCAGCTATTTTGTTTCTTCGGTACTCCGATATGACCATGATTCCTTTTCAAAACCTTTTTAACCATCAACACTACGACGGTTATGATGGTGAGAGTGGTTGTAGAGAAAGCTGTTATACGGGGAGTTGCGTTGGTCTTATGAGCCGAATATCAAGGTATGACCCTTGTAACCAAGTGTGCTTAAGATCGGAATCCGATCTGGTGGTTGGTCAAATGGCTGAAGATGACTCCAGTAGCCTCAACGAAGCTGGCTCCAGCTCCAAGGAATCGCATTGCAATTCAAAATAGAATTGAAGAAAACAGCAAAATGATGGAAAGAAGGTCCCAGAATGTAGAGGCCATATGGAAGCGAAAATTGGAGAAACAATATACCTTTCGTTCTCTGTATACGTTTTCGGATTTCCTGAGCGCAGGCTTCGCAATGCATGCGGACCTTCAAAACTACTATAATCACTTGCGGCTGCATAAAACAAACACCAACTTATGTTAAGATGGAATCTTTAGAAGCTAATCAGAGAAATCTGAAGATCTTTCTCTTTACGACCATTTTATGTTAAGATGAACTAACCTCTTCTTTCATCTCCTCTGGTTTAACGTTTTCTTTGTTCTCTTCATCCTTCTTAGGTTCTTCGGCTGGAGGTTTCGGGATCGGAGTAAGCAGCTCCACCTGCCTATGAATCTTTTTCTGAACTCTATCCAACACCTTCAACGGATTTGCCTTTTTCCCCTTAACCACCACCTTATGCGTCCTACAATCGGTGATTATGTGACGGGAAGAACCGAGTTTAAGCATATTCAGATGGAACCAACCACTCCAACAGTTAGATTGGTGGAGCTCGATCTATTACCACCCAGCGGCAGTGGCGGCGACAGTAGTGGTGGTACCAGTATCATCGGTATGCCTTTGTTCATGCCGCACTCGAGGACCAGTTTGAGTTTTCCTTAACCTGAGGTCCCATGGGGATATAGGCCTAAACCATGGAATCCAACGGCTTCATCCTCTTCTTGTTCTCCGATGCTACTACCTGCAACTTATTATGCCTGACAGTTTCAACAACCAACTTTAGACGTTGTTAGTCCGAGCTGATGAAGATAACAGACGAGAGAAGAAGAAACAAAGTATAGGGAAAGGGCAAGAAGAGAGAACGGGGGAGAGAGAGGAGTGAGAGTAAGAGAGAGAAATGCGAAGGAACTAAAGGGTAAGGTCGGGGAATATGAACAGTGTTTTTCTCATTTACTTAATTCAGGGGTAGTAGTAGTATGGGGATTAAAAAAATATTGTAATGGCCTTTTGGACGGAAAGGGGTCTTTGTCTCACGGTCATAGTACAAGGGGGGTCTTTGTCACAGACCCCACAGTACAGGGGGGTCTTTGTAATTTACCCTTTTTTATAATTAACAAAAGCAAACATGATAAAAATATAATAGCTTGTTTAGTAACTAAAGTACAATATATAGAATCTTCTTGCCCAATTGGTCCAGAATATAAAACCAAGATGGCAGCAATGTGAAACCTAAAGATCCTAATTATACCCGATCTTCTTTGATTGCCTAAGCTACTTCCATCTAGGGGTGTCAAATGGACTGAATTTGGTCCAATCTGATCCAGTCCAATGCAAGTCCATTACAAATGGACCAGGTCCAATCCAATCCAATGAATATTTTGGACCATTTTGGACCAGTCAAATTCAATGTCTAGACCGTCCAATCTGTTAAAATTTGTTTTAATTTAGATCAATTCTAATCCAAACCTGGCCTCTTGGCACCTATATTATTATGTTCTATCAATGGACCAGGTATTGGTTCAATCCAACCCAATCCAATATAAATTGATTATGGATGGACCAGATCCAGTCCAATCCAATAAATACTTTGGACCATTAAGTTTGGACTGGTCCAATTCAATATGCCTTGTTGGTCTATCCAATCCATCCAAATTGATTCTGGTTTGGATGGCTCTAAGCCAAAACCGATCCATTGACAACCCCTACTTCCATCAAAACTGAGCTTAACCTGATGCTCACTAGGAGGTTCAAGAAGATGAATTCTTGCTGATGTAGAGTTAGCCACACAAAGCCAGCCTCTTGATATGTCATTAGTGGAGGAGTCAAAGATTGGTAGGGTATTCACCCCAATGCACCACCCTTATCATGCAATTTTCTATGAAGCTTCTTTGGTCTTGCATTCCTCCTTGAAGATTTTGGCATTCTTCTCCTCCAAAACGACCTAATGATTGCTGCTCTGATACATTTCCAAAGGAATCTCCCTCTTTAATAGAGGTTGAAAAGGGAGTCTTCATATGAGCAGAATAGAAAGCAGCCCATACTTCCTGGAGGGGCCTACCTACAACCAAAGAGGGAATACAAGCTTTCAAATGCTAGAAACATAGGAATAGGAGATTGGTGACATTCACCACTTGCTATACCTATAGATTTTCATGTTTGAATTGCCTTCCCCTTTGTAATAGTTTAACGTCCAAAGCAAGAAACATGGGCCTCCTTCTCAAGGTTCACAGCAAGAGAAAAAAAGGGAACAAGGAAAACCATAATGCCACTTTATCATTTCACACTTTCTAGATGTTGCACTCTAATCTTCTTTCTAATAGAGCCAATATCAACATCAAATTGAATACATAAAAAAGCAAGGGTGCCATGAGTGCTCTCCTCAGCTGCAAATCTTTTTTTTTTAACTTCCTTTGCTTCTAACAAGTGGCAGTCCCAAAGAAAAGTAGCAAAGAACGAACTTTTATTCTGTCTAGTAACATGCAAGGGAACAAGCAAAGGCCTAGAAAATGAATGCGTAAGGGTGGGAAAATGCTACTTGATCATTTTCTGTCTATATGTGCATGTCTAAAAGGTCATTTTTAGATAAAATTGACATACTCATACTTTTTCCCTTGAAATAGGTCACTGACATGCCTCCAAGTGTATATCTGCAACTAAGTCGGCTCACATTGCTTTGAATCCTGCATAAGGAATAGGAAGAAAAATCCCCGAGTCCCTGACATCTCAACTATATCACCAGGAGCTACCTTATCAATCCATAGAACAGAAAAGGTGAATAAAACGGCATGTTACAATAAAGTGAGCCATCAATAAGGGAGCAAAAAAAAAAAAAAAAAACAAGATGGTAGAGCATTTTCTTTACAAAAAAAAAAAGCAGAGAATTTTGATACCAAGAAACGAGCAAAACAATTAGCTGTTCAATACAAGATCTTAACAATGCCATGTATGAGCAAAATACTTCAATGTAAGCCATATTACTTGAAATTACAATGAAGCTATCGTCTAGATACTTGAGTAGTAGTTAACCAAACAATATAAGAAGGACGTCCTCCCTAAGACTTACTAGAAACACTTTATTTCTGTGGGCATTCTCTTGAGCGGATCGGAACCATCAGCATTCTCCATTCCTTCCTCCGACCTCTGAATCACCAAGATGTCACGATCATCATCCGGAAAGGCTTCGATGGGTTCCGGCATGAACTCATCGATATATCATCAACCAAAATACCAACATATCGACAGGTATTTTCAGTAATTCGTCTAAGAATCTCCCCGTGGTTCAACCGTTCAAGTCCGCATACTCTAGAGAAAAGGTTGTAAAAAAATTAGGGTTTCCTTAGAAGGTATGAGTATGTATACTCCATAGAGAGAGAGAAATCGGCATTGAAGTCGAAAATCATTTTCAGGAAGCAGAGAATTCTCGTAAGTTTCCACTTTCCATTTGCCACTGGACATTTTGGCGGGAATTTCTCGGGGTGTTGATTGATTGGATTTTAAGCATTGGAGGGAAAAAACAAAACAAGTAGGACATGTGGCTGCTGGGATTCGAGCCCAGGTCTCTACGGCCACAACGTAGAATTCTTACCACTAAACTACAGCCACAAGATGTAATGTGAAAAAATAATGTATTTCTTCATTTGTGCTTAAGCTCTATAAAATAATATATCTTTTCTTTTCTTAGTTTTTTTTTCGCTTCAGAATATATCTTTTCTTTTCGAAAATGTATAAAATAATATATCGGATCCGTATTATACGTCTACCCAAATAAAAGGGATGTGACTTGTTTGGCCTAATTCATGTAGTGCACTTTTTTAAGGCTGTGTTTGGTTTGAAGTAAAAGGTCCCTTCATTAAAACCAAACACAGCCTTAGTTGTAAGCAGTCTTATGTTTTGAAGTAAACCATAATTGGGTTTTTATTTGGGCCTATTACCATGGCCATCCCAAATTCTCAGCCATCAATTGGGTTTTTATTTGGCTTATAAGGCATTAAGGCCCCATTTGGGACTGCAATGCACATTGGTAATATGTTCCATGAATGACAAATGAGAATGAAGATATTCCCAATGTACGACGGCAGTGACTTGTTGAAATAGTGTTGGGAGCATTCTATTGGCCCTATATCTCTATCCACCCCTACTAGTCAATAGATATCGTGTGAAGTGCGTGTACTCAATGAGTCGGACTTTTTTATTTTGGGTTCACATTGGCACCCCATAGGTGGTCAGGAGCCCCACATGCACATCTCAGCATGCATTGAGAACATCTTCCATAATTGTCATTGGGAGATGTTCCCAACACACGTTGGGATGTGCTCTTGGGCGCTCGTGGGGTGCGCTCTATGCGGCATAAATGCGAATTCCAATTTTTTTTTTTTTTGAAATGCATGTAACGACAGGCTAAGCTACTATTTATAAGCTTTGTAATGAAAATTTGATTCCAATAATTCCATAGTGTGGCTCATAGTCATTATATAAAGTAGTCATACTAGAGATTCCCCCTCAAACAAATGCAAGCAAGTCTATGCATTTTCATTAGTGATAATTAACATTTTATTGCAATAATACACAAATTCTACATTTTATTGCAAGCAAATGCATTTTTTTCCAAATACCTATGATATTCAGCAAATTCTACATTTTATTGGAAATTTATGCATTTTTCAAAAAAATCTATTCAACTGTTTATGATAACTATTACTAATTTTAAGTGAATAAATAAATTTTCAAAAATATATGTATTTATAAATAAATAATTACTAAAAATATCAAAATAAATTGATATTTTAATTATCCTATACGTTTAATGTTTGGGAAGTTTCCGCCTTTGTTACGACAGTGAAAGGGGAGGTAGGGTGACATGGCCAAAGGCCTGGGTATGGTGAAGGCAAACATGTAGTGGGTTGGATTTGTTGTATTTTATTTTTCATTATTTTAAAATTAAAATTAAATTCAGTTTAAATTAATAATTTTTACTTTTATTAAATTTTAATTTTTTAATAAATTGTTATTAATGCATAATTTAAGTTATGATATTATTTTTAAAAATTTTCAATAATGTAAGATTTTTTTATTATAAATTAAGTATAATATTATTGTAATTAGTTTTAACAATTATTATTAAAATTAAAAAAACATTAACTTATTTTGAATTTTCTATTATGTTAGTCATTTTTAAATTGAAATTAATTTTTTTTTACTTTATAATTATATCAATATTTTTAATTAATTATTAATTTTATTACTTAAGTTTTATTATTTGTCTTATTGTATTATTTATTTTTTCTCTTATGAGCATTTTAGATATTTTTTACTCATCTTATTTCAATGTTTAAGTTTTAACTTAAAGTGTTTTTATAAAAAAAGTTTTGACTTGAATATTAATACTTTACTAGATTGACGAAAAATTAAATGCTTGTATTTAGAAGGTAAAGATAGATAGAGATAGGAACAGATAAGGGTGGGAAAGAGGCATTAGAAGGTTTATAAGATAGGTTAGAAAATGTTTCAAGAAAAAGTTTTAGGTGGAGGTAGTTTTTAAGATAAATATTAAGAGAGGAGATTATTTATATGCATAAAAAAAAGAGAGGAGATTATTTAGGCTATAGGGATTAGACATGTTCATGGGTTGGGTAGCTCGACGTCATGGCTCGGCCATAGTCAGGCTTGGACATATTATTAGGCATGTGGGCTTGAGCCCTATTATCTAAGCCCAACTCAATTTCGGACTGGGTTCGAGATTTCACATAAAAGCCTAGCCCGACACTATTATATATTATAAAAAATATAATAATACACATTATTTTCCTAAATTTCTAACCGTAATTTTATTTTTCATTTGATATTCTCCCTCCCTCAACCTGTTTTTTGTTCGAAACTAAAAGAACTTGGAAGGTTTCTTCTCTTCCACATCGGCAACCGACCGATAGCAATGGTATCATCTCCTTCCACAAGCAGTGACCAACAAACAACGAGGAGTGGCTGGTATCATCTCTCCAACGAGGTCCCATTCTCTGATTCTCCCTAATCTTTGGATACTTAAACCAGAGGCGGCGCCCCTAATCCCCATTCTACAACAACTTCAATGGCATCTACAGTAGCACTCTGACAACTAGTGGGAGACAATTCCAGGTCTCTCTCTCTCTCTCTCTCTATCTCCTTGGCAAGTAGTGAGAGCGATACTCCGGCACTACGATGTTCCCATTTATAATCCTAGTTTACTTTTTATTACACTAGTAAATATGTACGTGCATTTGCACGTGACAGTATTTCAAGACAAAACTATCTATAATTCATGGACAATTTTTGAACAGTTATAAGTGGACAATTTCTTAACTATTATAAGTGGACAATTTTTAAACAGTTATAAATGGACAGTTTTTGGAGTGAGAGTAAATGACATATATGCCCTTTTTTATGCGCATTGTATATTGCTTAGATAAGGGGTAAAAACATCTAATGAACAGTCCAGAAAGTGGGGCTATTCACTCTTTTATTAGTAGTATAGATAGGTGTTTTAGAAATCATGTTGGGCTCTAGGCTTGGGCTTTTATGAGGGCCCAATTCAGGTCTAAGATCTAGGCCAAATGGTCAAGCCGGGCTTTAGACTCAGGTCTGAATTGTTGATAACAATTGAAAGCCCATCTCAAGCCCATGGATAATGTATGGAAGAGAGAGAGAGAGAGAGGAGAGTGTCTTATTTATTGTTTAAAAAATGGCATAGAATAAAAAAAAAATAGATAGACTTCCTACCAAAATCAAATTTATCATATAAGCATAAGTTGTGAATCTCAAATGAAATAATAAATGGTGTAGGCCCATTCTTCTACATAAAATACGATAAGCCTCTTAAATCAAATAAAAATCTATAAAAATGAAATAAAAACCTAACATAAATTTCTAATATAAATGGCTTTTAAAAAAAAAATATAATATATAGATGCTTTGAAAAAATTGAAATAGTTTAGATTATGGCCCCCGTACATAGTAGGGGGTCGTTCCTATTTCCTAGATATCAAAGCATCTGTTGGCTTGAATAATCTTAAAAGCCAAGGAAGGTGGGAAGTTGGCTTTCAACAGTTTGTTTTTAAGGACCCACTTCTACAGCAATGCTCTATTTCATCAAAAATAAGAAAAAGCAAACTATGGACCATGAAAAAGAAGAAATCCGACATTTCGATTTACAGTAACCCCTATTGAGGTTGGTATTTCATTTCTTCCCTTGCTCGCTCCAGCACCACCATCATCTTCGTTGATCCACCATATTGATTCAACTTCAGACCTGCACCAGCACCTCGTAGCAATGGATCCATATACGAATGCGGCAACGATGAATTCTTTGGGAGATACATCGCTGTTCTGTAACTGGAATACTGATCAGGCAACCAACTTAATCGTTGTTTCTGGGGCACTAGTTCATCATCAACATTTACATCCGACTGCTGAGCCCTTCCCGGCATCAAACGATTACTGATGGCATTATTCTGAATGTATCCCGTGTTCTTTGCACCAGTGTCGTCAATGGACTTTAGCTCCTCCAGGAGGGAACTCATGGAATTCACTTTTGCCATGAGCCTCCGCTCGTCGGAGAACACCACTGTCTGTGAGTCATTTAGCAACTGATCGGCTACCTCCTTGAGTAACCAGTTATCTGCAGGAGGTTGTCCCGATTCAGTCAGTAGGCGATGAGAACCCTGTCGAGAGAAAGGTGAACACAATGGATCCGCTTTTCTTCTCTGAATGCTTTCGACAGCGTCTGTTCTTTGTCCCCAATTGGAACTCCGGCTATGGTTATAACCTTTTTCTTCCATGGGTGGGAATTCCATAACTGCATCAGCATAAAAAGGAAGATATCAAGCAAATTGTTGTTTTTAGACTAAAAATTCAGAGTACTCGTAGGAAGCAGATAGATAATACCCGACAATGGTGAAGTTGAACCAAAGGCACCGACGGGCAGTCTGTTTATTGGCTGGATATTCTGAACACATTGAAGAGGGGCTGAATCGGGCCTCTGGAAACTCAAATGGGAAAACTGAAATTGGGGTGGTATTTCCGGTTGTGGCGCATTGAATTCGTGGGAGAAGTCCTCAAGTCCATACAGTTGTGATTCAAAGTAAGGACTGTTAAAATCAGGGAATGGTCTCTGACTCAACATGAGCAAACGATTATCGCATTGTAGAATCTTCTCATAGTGCTTCTCAAGAGTTCCTTCAGGGAATTGGAGAAAGTGCCTCCTGAAGAAACATCATCAGACACAGACAATCAGAAAACAGAGAGAGAAGAGAGAAAGAGAGAGATGTCCATTATGTATTAAGAACCTGAATATTGGTGCTTGGCCTCCAGTAAAATCCGAAGCATGCTGCCAGAGAGTATGCTTTCGGGGCTGAGGATTTGTTTCCTTGAAGAAGAGTGGGGGACGGTTCAACTGCAGAAGTTTTACAATGCTCAGAATGTAATCTGAACTAAATGGCGTCATAATCTGCTGAAATAAAGAAATAAATCAATAATTGAGAGCAACAACGGTGGAAACCTCAATTTCTAGAACCCCGGGCTGTTTCTCGCGAAAGATTGCTCTGATCGCAGAAATCTCCGCCCATTGGATCTCAATCTTGCTCTTCAGCCCATTTTCCAACACTTCCCACACCAGCTTTCGTTTTCCATAGTAACATTTAGCTACCACGTCACCTTCGTATTTCGACTTTCTCTGTGAAGATTACAGATATTTAATGGTCTCTCATGCAAATTTGTTGTGGTGTTTTCAAGAAGAACAGAGACCGATAGAAAGTACCTCCCAATTGCCGATTCTGATAAAGGATGCTGGGAAATTTGAAGCCTTCATTTTTTCTGCAACTGGTTGGGTAACAAGTTGATCTGTAATCGTCCTTGTATCCTTAGAGCATATGGTTGGATTCAAAGTGGTAGTGGATAGAGCAGAATGGCACTTTGCTGATACAGTTTTACTCTGTAGAGGTTCTTTTTTCTGATTAATTACCATTGTTACAAGGTCTAATAATGATGCAGTCTTACTCAGTTTCAACCCAAGAGGGCTAACTTGGTGAGAGACATTCGACAGGTCAAGTGATCCGCGCTGCAAATTAAAAAAAAAAAAATAGAAAAGAAAGAAAACTCAATTCAATGCATCCCATAAACGTCGGCAATATATATGAACCATTGAAAAACAGATCTTCTGGTAAGGAAAAAAACCAGTGTGAAGATGGGAAGCACGTCGAAGGTCGAACAATGAGAGATTTTCTAAAGGATGTTACGTGCAATACTTAGAAACGTGTTAATATCAAACATCTGAGAGAAACAGAACGGAGAAAAATCACCAACAAAAAAGAACTCTGTACCTGTTGTTGATCGCATTCCGTTAGCTTAATACGCTTCGGATCAGTTCCTGAAGATTCACGCTGCAAATAAAAAAACTCATTCAATGCATCCCATAAATTCTGCAATATATATGAACCATTGAAAACCAGATCTTCTGGTAAGGAAAAAAAGAAGAAGGAAAAACACGGTGTGAAGGTGGGAAGCACGTCGAAGGTCGAACAATGAGAGCTTTTCTCGAGGATGTTACGTAAAATATTTAGAAACGTGTTAACACCAAACATCCGAGAGAAAAAGAACGGGAGAAAAATCAACAAAAAAAAAAAACTCGATCTGTACCTGTTGTTGATCGTATTCCGTTAGCTTAATACGCTTCGGGTCAGTTCCTGAAGATTTAAACCCATCAACAGCATCGCCTGTATCAACAGTGTTTTTATTAAAGCCATCTATAGCAGAAAACCCACCAACTCCACGTTCTTTTTCGCTCCAGAAAAATATCCCTTGAGACCCAGTTATCTGTACCATGCTTTCCTCTGTATCCAAATCAAAACTCAGTTATTATCTTTATCCACTCGATGAAAGTCTATCTGTTCTAATCTACTTTGACGATGACGACGTTAAAAAGAAAAAACAGATAAGAGAGAAGAAGAAATAAAAGCAGGGAACACGAAAGCATACATGAGAGAGAGCGAGAGAAAGAAACGTTGAAACTAACAAACAACTGATCTATATACACGAAAATCTATGACGCCGGAAAAAAATAAGGGATGTTTATCTTTTTTTTTTTTTTTTTTTCTTTTTTTAATTTTATTTTCTTCCATATCAGTTTTACAAATATAAAAAATAGAGTCCTACTCTAATTCACCTCTATTCTCTCCTTCATCTTTCCAATACACCAATTATTCTCTCCTAAATCATCTTTAATTCCTATTTATTGTCTCCCCCACTTTCTCATCTATATTTATTTAAATAAAAATTTGAATTAAAAAATTTAAGAATTATTTAAATATTAATAAATTATAAAAAAATTAAGCAATAACTTTAAAATAATTATTAAATGCACAAGAATAATTATAATAGCTTTAATAATATTCAGATTGTTAACAATTTTTTATTTTTATGAAATTCATAACGAAATTATGTAATAACTATAAATTATAATTTTAGGGATTATTCAATTTGATAACTAAATAATATTTTAACGATTTAAATAAAAAGATATTTAAAAATTGAAAATTAAAAACAAAAAAGTATAATTAAAATATTTTAATAATTAAAAATTTTAAATAAAAAATATTAAAACTAGCAAAATAATTCTATAACAAAATATTTAATAATAACATTAAAATAAAAAATATTAAATAACGAAAATTTTTTACATATTATTTAAATATTTAAATAATAGAATATTTAGCATAACTAAATTTTAAATGTTTACAAAAACAAAATTAAGTAATAAAGTTAAAAAATATTAGAAATATAAATAATTATAATATATTTCACTATATTTGAATTAATAATAATTTTATATTTTACAAAATTAATAACAATATTATGTAATAACAGTAGAAATTATAATTTTATAGATTATTCAATTTGATAAATAATTAATATTACTAAATTTCAATAACAAAATTACTTAAATAACTAACTTGTAAATATTTTAAATATTGAAAATTTTAATATCTAAGTCATATTTTCAATATTATTTAAATAACAAAAATATATTAAATAGTGAAATTAAGTAATTACTTTAAAAAACTTATTAAAAACACAAAATTAATTATAATAGATTTAATAATATTTGATCATAAGAATATAAAATATAAATAATAAAAAAATTAAATACTATTGATATAATGAAAATAGATTAAATAACTTAGAAGTTAGAACTATTGGAGCTTCCAAATAAAAAAATATGTAATAAATTTCAAAAAATATTTTTAATAGATATTAAAATAGAATCATAATTATAATTATGATTGTACTAATAATAAAAACATTATTTCACTTATATCAATTAATAATTCTAGAAAATAATTTATTTGTTAATAATAGTTTTAAAATCTTTATCTATATCTATTTCTTATTTATATACTAAAATTAATATTTATTGCATCTTCATTAATTGTTTATTGTATTTTTATGATAAATATATTTCCATTAATTGTATATTTTTTCTATGAAATGTTAATAGTTGTTGGAGATTAAAATATTGTTATTTGTTAAAGATTAGACAAATAATTTAATTAAAATTAATTATTATTATTATTTTTTATATTGTAAAAAAATTATATAACAAAAGTATGTAATAATTTTGAAAAATACTAATTATAAAAGCATCGTTTCACTTATATCGATTAATAATTCTGGAAATTAATTTTCAGAGAATTTAATATTTACTAATAATAGTTTTAAAATCTTTATCCTTATCTATTACATAGTTATATATAATAATTTAATATTTATAATAATTTTTGTAATTAATTGTTGTGATATATATATATATATATATGTATATATATAATTATGTATGAATCTATTTTCATTGTGTTATTTTAGAGCAAAATTTCAATAATTATTAGATATTAAACTATTGTTATTTAACATTTTGAAATTTAATTTATTATACTTAATGGATTTATTTTATTTTGTTATAAATATATTTTCAGTAGTTATGTATTTTCATTATAATTTATTGAATAATATTTATTAGAGATTAAACTATTGTTAGATATTACACTATTTATTGATTAATTTAATATAATTTCACTTTTGCTTAACAAAGCCTTTGCATTACACCGGTCCCCACCTGTTCTACATTCCTAAAACGCATTTGTGAATTGTTCGGCAATAGTTTTCTTTACTTTTTCCTTTTTTGTTTTTATTTATTTTCCAAATAAAACAGTTCACTTTAATTTGTTCCCGATCTTTTTGATTGATTCTCTTCTTTTCTTTTCTATTTTTACATTTCTTCCATTATTTTTATTTATTCACTATTGAGAGAAAAATACCTTGGATGATAGAATTCTATTGACCTTTGCCTCTTTTGACTCTATTTTAGAGGGAAGCTAACCATTAGAACTAGAATAACGACTCCATATTTGACACAAGTTTCGTAACATACATGGAACCTTTGAGGACCACGTGATACAAAATACTGTACTATGAACACATATAGGCTAATTAATTATATCAAAAAGTAATACATAATAAGAAGTAGTAGAAAATAAAAATAAAAATGCTAAGAAAAGTGATTTCAGTTGATTTCAATTTAATATTAATAATTTAAAAATACTAGATAAAATCACTTCATGTTATTTACATATTTGTTATTTTCAATATTTATTGTATTTTTGTTATAAACTTTTTTCAATAGATATGTATTTTCACTATAAATTTTAAACAATTATTGGAGATTAAATTATTATTTTTTATTAGAGATTATACTATAAGTTTAGCTGAAATTAATTATTGTTATTTTTGTGCTGTAAAAAATTTATTAAAAGTAATATATACAATATATATAATTATTAAGTATTTAAAAAGTTAAAATATAAAAATTGTCTACTCATGTTTCTATTGTTTCACTTTTTCTTAACAAAGCCCGTGCATTGCATGGGTCCCTACTAGTCATCTATGACAATGGAAATGTTGAAACGAGAAACAAACAACTGATCTATATATGGGAAACTCTATGACACTGGGAAAAATGAATGTTTTTCTTTTTTTGAATTTTTAATTTTATTTTATTACATATCATTTTTACAAATGTAAAAAAAAGGAAAGAGTTCCACTCTAATTCCCCTCTATTCTCTCCTTCATTTTTTCCCAACACACCCATTATTCACTTAAAACTGCTCTATGGTCTTATTTTGATCGATTCTCTTCTTTTTTTCTGTTTTTACATTTATTTCATTATTTTTATTTATTTATTATTGGAAGAAAAATAGCTCTCTAAGATTCTAAACATTTACCTTGGATGATAGAATCCTAATGACCTTCGCCTCTTTTGAGTAAATGAGTGATTATTGATAAATGATTTGGAAATATCATTGATAAATTCATATTAACCAATAAGATTTTATTTTAACAAAAATAAATTAAAAAATAATTAAAAAAACAAAAATTGGCACATTTATTAAATTATCGTAAAACATTATTAAGTTATTTAAAACTTCAATAACAATAGTATAAGTTATGCTAAAAAAGTTAAAAGGAATATCATCAAATTATAGGGTTTCATTGGTTCACATAAACATAGCACCAAAATATTGTTTCCATTGGTCATACATATTAGTGCCAATATTACAATTAATTACCATTTAAGAAGAAGAACAATGCAAACGAGTGAAATAAAACTCACAGTTGAAGGGAAACCAAAAACGAGAGAGAGAGAGAGGGAGATAATTCTTATTTAAAGGAAAAAAACCCACAATTGAAATATAAAGAAAATGGAAGCAATTAGGGCTGTTCATAAGAAGGTCCAACCCGGACCGACCCAACCCGAGTTAGCCGGGTTTTCATCAGCACAGGTCGGTTTCGGGTTGTGCAAATTTCTAAACCGATGATTCGTGTCGGTTTCGGTTTTCACACAAGAAAACCGAAACCGACCCTAAACTGAACTGAACCGACTTAGTTCCTAGTTCAAACATGAAGTTTCAAATCCCATTAGGCTACCTAGTTTTTGAATGGTTGCAAGAAACTTTGGATTAGCGAATAGTGATTAATGAACAACTTTTGTGATTAACTTTTCATTTAAATTTTTTCATAGGAGATGGCTGAAATGATGTTCAATTTATGACTGTTTTTAAAATTAGCAAGATTTTATCACAGGGATGAACTTAGAACCGAAACCGACCCAACCCGACTCAAACCGACCAGGTCGATTTTGCTTAACACTGGGTCGGTTTCGATTTCTATGTCAGGTAATCTGACCAAGTCAAGTCAGTTGGAAAAACCGTAGTAAACCAACCCAACCCAACCCGTGAACAACCCTAAAAGCAATAAGTGAAGAAAATCGGTGAATGGTGGTTGGAGTGGGTATTTGCTCTATTAGCCACGAACAAAGGAGAAAAGATACAACTTCAGGGGTGTGACGGTAAAAGAAAAGCAACAAATATTAGGCATGCAATGAATGATATCACATGCCTATTTTTGTCCACCGGTGAATTGGAACCATCTACGAAAAATAAGCGTTGCTGAGAAATTAGTTTGAGATGGTACCTATCCACGAATTATTGGGGACATAAACTGTCCCCATGATCCGAACTCCTCTTATAATATTGGAGAAGACCAAAACAAGCCTATTCACAATATGTACATGATGTCGAAAACCCACTAAACCTGTTCACACTTACAAGAGTGTTCTACAGGTATGGAGTATGGTGTGGATGGCTAGTTTGAGTTTGTTAGGAGCTTGTATTTTAATGTGGATAAGATAATGAGGGGTGTGAATTTGTCCACATCACATGTTGAGGTAGGGACCAATACATACTATAATACTGTCTGCAACTACTATGTGGATTAAAATTGTCAATGTTTTGTAGGTGTGGTATGGAATTGGTTACATACATCTTAATATAACTTGTGAAATAATCTATATAATCAATCATGAATGAAAAATTCTTATATTTTTAGTCTAAAATAATTTGGAATAATAATATAAAATAATCATAGATAAAAATAAAACAATAATGCAGAATTGTCAATAAATATAAAAAAAATGTGTTTATCACACATGCCAAATATTAGAGGATAAAGAGTATACAATATGAGTTTATGTAATAATACAAAGTAATTTTTATTAACAAAAATGGTGATAAAAATATTTGAAAAATGAAAAAAAGCTAAAAAAAACTGACGAATTTGTAATGAAGGAGTTTTGGGGTTTCAATTTGTAAATAGAAAGTGGTTTGAGGCGGTGTGTATTGCACTGAATTATATCCATGGGTTATACACACTATAGCTTGGCCCCATAAATTATATTTTTGCTGTGTGGATCATCTCTATCGATGATATTTTGTGGATGAGACGATCCATACTAAACCAAACGCATGATTATCCTGTGGACAAAACTGAACAACATTAAAATGGTTGAATGAATGACTTATTGTTTTGTTTTCAATGAAAGATACTTTAGGCTCCTTTTGGTTTGTGGAAAGATTTGGATGGAAAAAGATGTGATGGAATGGGAAAGTGTAAAAGGGGACAGAAATGGCATTGTTCACCTTCCTCCTTCGTTCGAGACGAACAAAGATGAGTCAGGCGACGGCTACCCCCTTCATCTCCCACCTCTGAAGTGGCATTGTTCAATTTCTCCATTCAAGACGAACATAGGCGAATCAGGCGACGACTACAACGGAAGGATTCTAATTTCGATAGTTTCTACGTGATGATGCACAATCTGGCCGACCTTAGCTGTCAACAATCTTGCCTCTGAACTGAGTGGCAGGGACCTGAAACGGAGGGAGGGAAGAAGCTCCGGGGAGAACCCGGTGTAAGGGCTCCGATGCTTAAGTTAGAGGCTTTCAAAGGCAAGATAGACCAGATAGCGCAAAGTTAGCATACCTCGTTCTTGTGGGGTAGGAGCCTTTTATAACCACCTCGCGCACTCACTTCCAGGCTTCTGTCAGATCGGGCATGATTATTTCTGAGCTCCCGCCAGTTCGGATGTCATTTCCTCTGGCCGAACAGAACCGCCACTGCTCCTTTTGTTGGAGCCGTCTCTGTGGCTAGTAACGACGGTGGCAGGTGGCGGTAGCAGGAGGCCGTTTGAAGTGCGGTTGTCAGGCGTCAGATCCCAAATCAGTCAGGTGCGCCGCCCTTGGATACGGACGTCCTTGGTGTCAGGCACGTTTGGTCAGCCTGGTGTTTCGGAAGCGAAGTGCTGGAGTGGCGAGCGAGATGTCTTGAGCTCGGTTTGGGGAGTGTTCCGAACTGCCATGGGTCAGCTCGGGTCACAGCTTTGCGAGGCTTGGGACCCGAGGTAGTTCGTGCTCCTTGCAGGGAGCTCGGACTCTTAATAGGGAGCTCGGACTCCCAGTAGGGAGCTCAGACTCTTGGTAGGGAGCTCGGGCTCCTAGTAGAGCGGTCTGGTGGAGTTTGGGCTCGGTAGTGAGCTTGGACTTTGTTTCTTTCGGTGCTCGTTTTGGGCACTCTGCTGTCCCGAGTTGTTTGCTTTTTCCACGTGTCGGGTGATTGTGAGGTCGGGCCAAATTTCCCTTCATCAATTGCCCCCCACTCCCTGCGACAAGGGTCCTGTCTTGGCGCGGGGAGTTCGTAAGGTAGCAGGAGGGTTTTGGTCCGTACTGAGGGCGCTTGCTTTAATTTGACTTTCAAAAAAGGGAGCGCGTTTGGGAGACGTGATGGTAGCCGTTCGGGAGTCGTGCTGCAGATGCTTTTATTGCGAGGAGACGTGCGTCGACACCCTGTCAGTTTCGAGAAGATGCGTGTTGACGCCCCGTCCTCTGACAGGATGTGCGCGATGCTTCGTCAGTTTTAGAAAAACGTGCGCTGGTCGGCTTCGGAAGACGTGCGGTTTAGCGCGGTTGTGGACTGTTGGATTGGCTCCGATCTGGGCCGTCGCTTTCCGGCCGCTGTGGATATAAATAGCGCGGGGGGGGGGGGGGGCGTCCTCGCTACTGTACCTCTTGAGCTCGCGCCTAAGTTTCAGTTCGCGTCCAGGCTCTTCAGCTCGCGTCCCAAGTTCTTTGCTTGTTCGAGCTTTCGTGGTCTACTTCAGTCTTCTTCCCGGGTGAGTGCTCTTGGAATCCCGTTCCATTCTCTGATGTCTAGTTCGGAGGGTTCAGACAGCTCAAGTGGGTCTGATGTAGGTTCTACAAACCAATTTGCGTCCCCCGGTAGTTCAAGTGAGCCCGATGTAGGTCCTGAGGAAGGGGTTGAACCTATAGGCCGAGGTGCCTCGGGTAGGTCGGCGTCCACCTCCCGTCGTGGCCAGGTTTTAGATCAGTTCGGCCCTTCGACTATGACGCCTGAGGGACTTCAATCCCTCATAGACTACTACAACTTGCCCGGGGAGCACGCCTACTTCATCCCTACGGGTAGCTTCCCTTGGGAATACGGTCCTGATGAGATCGTGATTTTTCGGGAGCAGCTTGCTGCAGGGCTGCGACTGCCTTTTCATTATCTTCTCGTCGAGGTTCTAAACCACTTCGGTGTGACGGTCGGCCAGCTTCACCCGAACTCCATTAGGAATTTAGTGGGGACGATCTCCTTATTCTGTGACGAGAACTTTCCTTTGGATCTAGAGATTTTCTCCTCTATTTTAATGCTGAAAAAGCAAGCGGGTCCCCTTCCCGGGTGTAGGCGGGCATACTACCTGTCTCCTCGCCCAGGCTTCAAGCTCTTACACGGACTCCCTAATAAGGTCCCGGCGTGGAAGCGGGACTATTTCGGGGTGCGAAGTGCACTGGGGTGGCCGTTTCAGACCGGCTGGGGGATGGCCGCTCCCGACTCCGGCGTCACACTCGATAAGGAGACGGCGAAGGGCCTCCGGCAATGGGTGCGGCTTGGGCTGGAGAGTCAACGGTATCTGATGGAGGCCAAGCTTATTGCTGCTGGCCTGAGTTCGGGTAGGTTCTTCCCCTAGCGATCCTGTCTTGCTCTTCTTTTACGTGTCTTACTGATGCCGAACTCCTTTTCGCAGGTACGATGGACTCTCGAGGGACCCGAGGTGGGCACTTGTTCCAGGGCATGAAGAGGAGAAAACGGGTGGCTAAGCGAGCTCGCGCCGAACCACCCCAGGGTGCGGAGCCCGAGGTGACGGACTATCCGGCGCAGGATCAGCCTATGGAGCCCGAGATGGTTCCTCCTATGCAGGAGCCGGCGGGGGCTCCTTATGCCGAAACCACACACACAGGGTCTCTTGCTTACTCCGAGTCTGCCCATACGCGAGCTGGGCCGTCGGGCTCGGAGGCCCCTAGGGACTTCAGGAGTGTGCTGTCGCCTGTTCACGCTCTTCAACGGAGTAAGGACGCCATGTTTCCCGAGGAAGTCGCGGCGTGGACCGAGCTCCCTCTGCACCAAGTGGCCTGCCGTGCCGTTACTCATGCCATGGTGGTAAGTGCTCCCTTCTTTAGAGTTCTTCGGCCTTTTTTTTTCTTCTATTCATTCCTTTGATCACGTTTCCCTTTGATAGGTGAACTATTCTATTCACGCCTTGGCGAACCAAGTGCAGAGGTGCTCGAGGCAGGCGCGAGCTGCCGAGGAGGCTGCTCGCCTCGCGCGATCTAGGCAGGCGAGGTCTCAAAGAGATGCCGAGGCCATGGGAGTGGTGGTGAAGCATATGGCGGAATTGAAGCTGGACCTGCAGCATCAGGTCGAGTATCTTCAGGAGGATATCAGGGAGAGGACCCAGATCTTCTCTCAAGGCATCGAAGACGCGAAGAAGAAAGCTGTCAGTGATTATATTGCTTCGCCGGATTTCGATGATATGATGGTGGACTCCTACAGGAGGGGTTTCAAGCTAAGCTGGTGGATGATCCGGAATACGTACCCCGAGCTCGATACCAGCGCCATATCCACTTCGCGCATTACTCAAGAGATGGCTAATGCTACGGATGCCAAACCGGACTCCGAGGGAGAGGCAGGTCCTTCAGGTGTTGTCGAAGTGGCTTCTGATAATGATGAAGTAGCCCCTGGCTTGTGAAATGGCTTTTTGTTTAAGTGGCTTCTGATAATGTACTCAAGAAATGAAATGTACACCTTTATCTGAAATGAAATGGCTTTTTGTTAAGTGCTGGTTGTCTTGTCTTCGAGCTGCGTTTTTTGCCGAACTGACCATTTCGGTCCTTCAGTTCGTTTTTCTACCTAGGCTTCGGGGTACTTGCCTTGGTGGTTTATAGGTAGTATCTTCATAAGTTGACGACGTTCCATGCTCGGGGTACTTGTTTCCCTTCTAGGGTTTCGAGCTCGTATGCCCCCCCACCGAGTGCTTTATTTACTCTGTAGGTCCTTCCCAGTTTGGTCCAAGTTTCCCTATGTCGGGTTCGGGCACCATGACCTTACGGAGAACCAGGTCGCCAACGCGGAAGTTCCTCTTCTTTACTCGCGCGTTATAATACCGAGCTACCTTTTGTTGGTAGGCCGCAGTTCGGATGTGCGTGAGGTCCCTCACTTCGTCCAGTAGGTCGAGGTTGGTGCGTAACTCGCCCTCGTTTGTCTGTTCATGTATGCTTCTAGTCGCAGCGTAGGCACTTCGATTTCTGCCGGGATCACCGCCTCGGTGCCGTAGGTGAGGTTAAAGGGGGTCTCTCCTGTGGCGGTTTTTTCCATGGTAGTTCGTCTGCCCACAAACCTTTGGCTCGGTCTAATCGTGCTTTCAGTCCGCGGAGGATGGCTCTGTTCAGTACTTCTGTTTGGCCATTTGCCTGCGGGTGTGCGACCGACGTGAAGTTCTGACTAATTCCCATACTTTGGCACCATTCTTGAAACTTGATATCTTCGAACTGTTTGCCGTTGTCGGAGATTAGTACCCGAGGTAGCCCGAAGCGACATACAATGTTCTTCCAAAAGAAGTTCTGTATGTTTCGGGCTGTAACTATTGCCAGGGGTTCAGCTTCTATCCACTTTGTGAAGTAATCTACTGCCACCACTAGGAATTTTCTCCCGCCTATCGCTGGTGGGAATGGCCACAGGAGGTTGATGCCCCATTGGGCAAAGGGCCATGGGCTGGTGAGGTATTTGAGGTCGGCAGCGGGCTGATGGTGGATGTTGGCATGCTTCTGACACTTGTCGCATTTTTTGACGAGCTCAATTGCCTCTGTCTTCATCGTTGGCCAGTAGTATCCTTGTCGAAGTGCTTTTTGGGCGAGGGCTCTGCCCCCCAGGTGTCCGCCGCACAAGCCTTCATGAGTGTCGCGGAGTACCAACCCGGCTTCGGCTGGGCGCAAGCATCGCAGGTAGGGGAGCGTGTAGGATCGTCGGTACAACCGTTCGTCTATCATGACGTATTTGGCTGCCTAGCACTGCACCCTCTTGGCTGCGTTGCGGTCCGCGGGGAGGGTTCCGTCTAGCAGGAAGCTCGCGAGTGGGTCGATCCAGCTCGGCTCTGTTTCAGTGACGGGAGCGACCTCTTCTGCCCCACCGAGAATGCTGGGAGGGTTCTTCGCCTTGTTCCGCGGGCTGCTCCAGATCGAGGTCGCCGGCTGCCTTGGTCTTTCCCTTTAGGGCGGCAACGTAGCACTTGCGGGACTCGAGCTGGTCGCCCCGCGCTACCCCCACACCGAAGTCCGTAGGGAACTTCATGGCCAAATAGTAGGTGGAGACCACCACCCGCAGGATATGCGTGATTGGCCACCCTATTATGGCATTGTATGGGGAGGGGGTCGCGACCACCAGGAAGTCGTGGTTGAGTCTGACCGCGCAAGGCCACGTGCCGACTTCCACAGGTACCGTTATTTTTCCGAGGGGCCTGACTTCCTCTTCGCTGAAGCCCACCAGGGGAGTGTTTGCGGGCTTTAGTTCGCTCCTCGGCAGCTGTAGCCGATCAAACGCTGATTTGAAGAGGATGTCCGCCGAGTTGCCCGAATCTACGAGTACGCATCTAACATCGAAGTCGCTGATCCTTAGTTTAATGACAAGCGCGTCATCGTGGGGGTAGCGAACTCCTCGCGCGTCATCTTCCGTGAAGAGGATTGGCTCTTCGGTCTTTGGCCTTTTCGGAGGGTTCCGCTCCTCGAGGACCGCTTCGCGAACTGAAGTCCGGGCTGCCGCCGATGTACACCCCGCTACCACCGAACCTCCCACAATTACATGGATGGTTCCCAGAATTGGCCTCTCTACCGGAGGCTGTCGCTGCAACGGTTCGGCAGGCCTGCTGCTAGTTTCGGGGGCGTCCTTTTCGTGCTCGCCTGGCCGATCCGCTTTATTGCTATTGTTGTTGTGCTGTACAAAGTTTCTTAAGTATCCGCGACGGATGAACCCCTCTATTTCGTCTTGGAGGTTATTGCACTGCTCGGTACTGTGACCATGGTCCCTATGGAAACTACAATACAAATTCTTGTTTCTTTCGTTCGGATTTCCCTTTAGGCGAGGTGGCCATTTCACGTACGGGGCGTCCTTGATCGTCATTAAGATCTCGGTCCGCCTTGTGTTCAGTGGCGTGTAATCCGTCCGAACTGGTAGGGGAACTCGGAACGGCTGGTTCGGTTTTGGGTCCCGGGCCGGGTTTTTTCGGTCGGCTAAGTTAGAGGGATCGCCATCCCTCTTTCTTTTCTCGTTTCTGCCCTCGGTTCGTTGGTTGATTTCCTCCTCCGTCCTCATGAACTTGTCCGCGAGCTTGAGAAACTCGGCCACGGTCGCGGGCTGGTTAGCTACCATGTGCCATTTGAACTCTTTGTGCGTCACCCCTCTTTTTGCTGCGGCGAGCTGCACCGCGAGGTCTAACCGCAGTATCTGTAAGCATGCTTCATTGAATCGTTTGATGTAGCCCCGTATGGGTTCTCCTTCCCTTTGGACTACCTTGAAGATGCTTTCTTCTGCTCTGGGGCACCGTTTGCTGGTGACAAAGTGTGCAGTGAAGACCTGCACGAATTGGGCCCAACACTTTATCGACCCGGGGGCCAGGTTCCTGTACCAAGTGCGGGCTATCCCCTTGAGGGTGGTGGTGAAAGCCACGCACATGCATGACTCGCTGGCTCTGGCGAGGTGCATTTGGGACTCGAAAGCGTCAACGTGGTCGTTGGGGTCGAAGGACCCGTCATACTTGTCTAGAGGTGGGAGCTTGAAATCTCTGGGCAAGGGGACTGCCAGGAGTTCTGACGCGAGGGGGGAAGGAACTGAGAGAATCGGGGCAACTCCTACCTCGTCCGAGCTCGTCTCGCCTTTGCTTCTGAGCTCTGACAGGACGCGGGTGGCGGTTCGTCGACCTCGACGGCGCCTTCGCTGCTGAGTGGGCCTTGTACTGGCGCTGCTGGCCTCCGTGTTGTCGAGCTCGATGAGCCCGGAGTGCTAGTAGTCCGCTGCTGCCAGTGCACCGAATCGGTTTTCCACGAGTGGGAACTCCGGTTTGGAGCCCCGAGGTGCGATCTTGCGGGCGAGGTTCCCGACCCGCCTGCGAGCTGCGAGGCGGGGATGACTTTTCTTTCTCTCCGGCCTGGGGACGAGGCCTGGCTGTTTGGGGGGTTCTGGGGCCTGGAGGCCTTTCCTTGGTGGGGGCGCCCATCCTGCGGAGAGGCCTTGATCGGCTTCGGAGCAGGGTGGCGAGGTGGAAGTAGTGGTTGGTTCGGTGGCAGTTGGGGGAATTGCTGTTGATAGTGATACTGGGAGAGGTTGTGCAACACTTGGTGCTGGTGAAGCTGGTGTTGCTGGAATTGTTGCATCTGGGCTTGCATTGCTCGCATGCACTGCATCAGGTCGTCCAACCGATTTTGGCTAGCTGCCAGGGGGACGGCGGTTGGTTCAGCGAAGGTAGTCTCGATGGGGAGAGGAAATGGGATGTTTGTGGCAGGAAGGTTTACTGGCGCCACTGCTTGTGGCGTATTCAGATTGGGAATTCCGTCCACCGAGAGGGGGATGGTGAACTGCCCAACACACACCATGGGAACTTGAGGCTGTTCCCCGGTGGTGTTTGTCTCTGTGCCGCGTCCGGCGTTGCTGGAAGATGCCATGAGTGTTGAGTTTTTCAAAGAAGAAGAAAGGGGTATGAAAGTTTGGAGGGAGGCCTTTTGAAGCGTTCCCACAGACGGCGTCAATTGATGATGCACAATCCGGCCGACCTTAGCTGTCAACGATCTTGGCTCTGAACTGAGTGGCAGGGACCTAAAACGGAGGGAGGGAAGAAGCTCCGGGGAGAACCCGGAGTAAGGGCTCCGAAGCTCAAGTTAGAGGCTTTCAAAGGCAAGATAGACTAGATAGCGCAAAGTTAGCATACCTCGTTATTGTGGGGTAGGAGCCTTTTATAACCACCTCGCGCACTCACTTCCAGGCTTCTGTCAGCTCGGGCATGATTATTTCTGAGCTCCCGCCAGTTCGGATGTCATTTCCTCTGGCCGGACAGAACCGCCACTGCTCCTTTTGTTGGAGCCGTCTGCGGCTAGTAACGACGGTGGCTGGTGGCGGTAGCAGGAGGCCGTTTGAAGTGCGGCTGTCAGGCGTCAGATCCCAAATCAGTCAGGTGCGCCGCCCTTGGATACGGACGTCCTTGGTGTTAGGTACGTTTGGTCAGCCTGGTGTTTCGGAAGCGAAGTGTTGGAGTGGCGAGCGAGATGTTTTGAGCTCGGTTTGGGGAGTGTTCCGAACTGCCATGGGTCAGCTCGGTTCACAGCTTTGCGAGGCTTGGGACCCGAGGTAGTTTGTGCTCCTTGCAGGGAGCTCGGGTTCTTAATAGGGAGCTCGGACTCTTAATAGGGAGCTCGGACTCCCAGTAGGGAGCTCGGACTCTTGGTAGGGAGCTCGGGCTCCTAATAGAGCGGTCTAGTGGAATTTGGGCTCGGTAGTGAGCTTGGACTTCGTTACTTTCGGTGCTCGTTTTGGGCACTCTGCTGTCCCGAGTTGTTTGCTTTTGCCACGTGTCGGGCGATTGCGTGGTCGGGCCAAATTTCCCTTCCTCACTATGTATTTACAATTTTCGTTCTTCCTCTTGGCTTATCACGAAGGAAGTTTTCACACAAACAAAAAAAATTCGTTCTTGATTGCGAATGAACAATTAAGAAAGAAAAAGAAAAAGGCAAAATTTAACTTAAGTCACTGAAATTTACAGACTCCAGGAAAAGAAATCAAAGAGAACACAGTTGGATACCTGATCACACTTCCATTTATCCACCACTAATTACTTACAGAAAAATATAAATAAAAAAATAAAACAACTGAAAAAGCAGTCGGAAAAGAATGAAAAGAGGGGAGAGAGATTAGAATTTAGAACGGGTGAAGAGTTCTGCTCAATCCGTTCACATTAGCAAAGAACCCAATGAGATCGTGCCTGTATGGAAGATATGATCTCCGCCGATCTCCCTCCTTTAACGCTCTATTTTTTCACGTAGTGAATTTCATGAGCCGATACTGCCTCGGTGACTCCCTTGGCTTTCGATTTTCCAGCTACCTTGACATCAGTAGAGTTTCTCCTTTCCTTCGAAACCTTAGGCTTCTCAGGTTTGTCGTCTTTTTTCTTCATCTTGGAAGAGTTGCTATTGGAAGGAGTCAAGAAAACGAAGGTATCCTTCCCGCCGAGTTTCCATCTCCTTTCATCTCCGGCGACGCTTGAACCGGTTTCGGTGTCCAAACACAATACAGTAAGTTTCGGGCGGTAATCCTTCAAGTTCATTGGTTTCGGACGTGGAAGACGACGGGGGATTAGGATCATGTTCATCAACCAACAACTTTCTCAAAGGGAGTCGAATGGACGAAACACGCGGAAGGGAGGAAGAAGACGGAAACTCGAATTTTCTCGAGTTTTCTCACTGGGGTCGCATTGTTTTGGTGCAACCTTGAATCCATAATTTTGGGATCTCGCATCTCACATTTTTCTCATCCCATCATTTTGTTTCCCTCAAAACAAATATGAGAAAAGCGAATATTTTTTTTTTAATATTTCTTTTTTCTCATCCCCATTCCACAAAGCAAATGGAGCCTTAGAGTTAGATCAAGATTTTTAATGTCAATTGGCTTTAAAGCTAGCTTGTAGTAACTTTTAAGTTCTAACATGGAGACTTGATACATAGGACATTTCTCTTTTTATTTTCTATCCACAAAGTTTGACATATATATTTGTTATTTTCTTATTACCCAAAAAATGTTATTTGTTAATCCAGTGGGTTTCTAACCTAAGGGTCCATTTGGTTTGTGGGAATATGGGTTTGGAATTGTCTAATCCTTCTACATGTTTGTCTCATATTGGAATTAGAATATCAATTAGAATGTACTCTCATTCCCAAGGGAAGGGGAGTGAATAACCAATCTCTCAAATGGGGGATGCCATTACACCAAGAATGAGAATAGAATTCCAATTTCGCCCAACCAAACTGTTAGACTTGGGATGGACCATATGATTCCAAACCTCTATTCCCACAAGCCAAATAGATTCTTAACCATTTTGGTCCTCATTCCTCAACATGGAGAAAACTTACACCCCATCAACTCAAATTGCATTTCAACTCTCTCTCTCTCTCTCTCCCTACTTCGGTAACTTTTTTTTTTCTTTAAATGTGTTACTTTTAAGCTATAATCGTTGCAACAATTATTAAAGATATATCACAAATTTATTTAATTATTAACATCCAATGAAGTAAAAAAATCGTATAATTATTGATTTATTGATCATGGGATGTAGTTTTCTTGAATGCGTATTTAATTTCTTAAAAAATAAAAGCATGTTTAAGCCTGTCCGAATTTCCTGAATTAATGCTTTTAGAGCTCCTTTAAGAGATTTGAGCTGAACATTCAACTAAACTGGTTCAACTGCCTTGAGTTTTGATTGATCATTGCTAAAACAAAGAAAAAATTTATGTGGGTGGTTTTGATTGATCATTGGTAAAACAAAGAAAAAATTCACATTGACATTTGTGTTATTCCAATCCCCCGGGTCTTAGTGACCTCTTTGGTTAAGAACAAATATGGTTAAAAATACACAATAAACGAAAATAACACAAGGGAAAAGGTGGGAAAGACAGATGCATTCACATAAAAAAATAATTGAATCGTTGACAAACTATATTAATTCAAAAAAAAAAAGTTTGTAAAACAATGAAGTTGACCTTGAATGTGAATTTGATGTGATATTGTTTGGTCACGTCACAAGTGGTTTACATCTTTTCGGCCATTACCCTCCGGTAAAACAAAACAATCATTGACATGCCACAACGAGTTCAAATGCAGACGATTTCCAAGAGTGCTGTTCTCTTTCTCCCATGGGACGCGCGTGAGAATTCCCTTTGAGTGAGAGTGTGTCAAATTATCTTACTAGTAAACGTGTACGTGCGTGGTAGCATTTCCATGACAAAATTATTTAAAATTCATGAACAGTTTTTGAATGATTTATAAGTAGACAGTTTCTAAAGTAAGAGTAAATGATATAAGGATAAAAAACATTCAATGTAATTTCTAAAAAAAAGGGACATCCGCCTTTTTATAAATAGTATAGATTACTCGTATTTTATTCGCCTTTTTATAAATAATATGCTATAACAATGACATACCTAACTACCTATTACTAACGAATTCATAATATCCAGCAATGGAGATGAATTTATAAGGGTCTAGTAGGGATGTAAGCGAATTAAATTGGATTTAATTCATGGATTTGAATTCAATGAGAAAATCGGATATTTGGATCTGATCTAATTTATTTTAAATTTTTAAATAAATTATTAAAAGAAAAATAAAATATAATAATTTAAGTAAAGAAAAACAAAAAATAGAAATATGTTTTTAACTATTTTTATCATATAATTGATCAATTTTTATTAAATCATATTATTCAATCTGATCCAAAAATCCAATATAGAGATCCGAATCCGGCCAAATAGAATCGGACTTTAGATTGCATGATCCGATTCATTTACACCCCTAGGGTCTAATAAGTATTTGGTACAATAGTATCATGTTGTGGTAAAATATATTTCTCACAAATTTGTATTGGATAATGATCAACAAAAAAAGCAACGACAACCCAATATTACGGAACCAAACAACCCTTAAGCGAGAGATCTCAGGAGTCAGGACTTGGTTGGAGAGAGATATCCGTTCGGTGGGGTCTCCATGGTTTTAAGGCTTAAAGGCCGGACCACCGGTAGTATTTCTTCTTCTTCTTTGTTTGTGTGTTTTTTTTTTTTTTTTTTAAATTATTATGTTCGGGAGGGAGTGGGAGTCTACTGATGTAATTGGGTCCCACCCCACGTCAATGTGAGCTCGGAAATTTAAATGGGTCCCACTGGCAAGGTGGGTTCTGACTTTTAGTACGTCACATCCATTAATTTTGACTAGAATATACCAATGCTGACAAGTGACAACACAACACAAGTTTACATGGGATAATTCCTCTTCTGCCCCAGCCGACGCACTGTCTATTCTCGTTTACCTAGAAATGTAGAGGTTATGTCATATGTGGTGTAATTACTAAAACCCACTTCGATTGGAAAAGATAATCGGCATGGACATTTATTATAACTTATAAGGAGTACACGTAGATACTGACATGGATTTAGTGGGGCATTTATGGTATTTTCAGCATTCATTACTTTGCTTAGTACATGTGACTAAAATAAAATAAAATATTGGGCATCCAAGATGGACCTTTTGTTTTGGTGATGCAATCAGATATCTAGTAACCCCCAGCAGACATGAGCTGAATTCTTGCCACGTCATTATTGCCATAATCAAATGAAGCAGCCCTAATTTTTGGATGCTGATTTGGGCACAGCACAACCCAACTCAGCCAAAAGACAAAAAGATATTCCAAACAAAAGAGGAATAGATACACACCTCAAAGAAAGTAAGAAAGTGAGCGCTCAAATCAGATCAGGCTGATGGGTTGGGCCTTTTGGAGGAGATGGGATTACTTCTATTTACTCATTTTTTTCTTTTTATTTATTCTTGTTAGTGCACGTTTAAGTTAAGCAGTGGGAGGCCCACAGTGAGAGCCCATAAATGGATGTTGGGGCACGCCTAGAACAAGAACTAGAATCCCCCTCAGCCTTTAGCATTGGTGGGTACTCTTCATGGGTTGATGGGTCATGACAGTGCAACTGAATTTGATGGCCCAGAGACTAGTTGGATGACTGAGATAGTTGACTTTGCCACTTTGGAAAATGAGAGATTCTGAGTTCTGACTGATATATGGGTGGTGCATATCAAAGAGGAGCAATAAATCTCAAGCAGTAAAATCATGGATACAATCCATGTATTTGGTCTGAAATCCAACAACCAGGCAAATCATGGATGCGATCAGCAGATTGGGCTTACACAGGATTATTTCTCCTCCTGAGAAGTGAAATCTTTTCCTATTTTTTTTTCTCCCTCCTAAAAGTCCCAAGTCCCACCACTAAGTGTTGGTGGTGTTTTAATGGATAAAATCATAAAATCCTAGCTTGGAGACCCAACCCACATTCAGTACTCCTGAAGTAGGAAAGCCCACGTGGAGTTGAAACTTAAAAAAGCTCAAAAAAGTGGTGGGCCTCCAACTTTCCGAGCAAAAGTCCAAAGAGATAGGGTTGATTCAGCCAACCATGGACTGTCTTTTCACATTGCTTTCATCTCAGTAGTCTTCTTGACTGTCAATGCCATCATGCCTTATGCAATTACAACCAATCACTTAAAATAGCACACAAACGTAAGCAACCAAATCAATCTCTTCAAAAGAGTTTGGTAAGCTTGATAAGGATGGTCTCACTCTCATCACTCACAACAATTGAAACTGGTGGAAAGATGAGCAAGCTCTAAATAATGGGTCTCCATTCTTAGTCATACTCAAGATGACTAAGCATCATCACATGCTTAGTCATACTCAAGATCTTAGTAGGATTTCATAGGATTATCAATGAATCGACTCAAACCCAAGGGGAAAAGGGCATACTGTTAGAGTTGTTAGTTTCTTTTGGCATCTAATTATCTAATCCCAAAGCTGAAGTCACACAAAATCTTTAGTAGGGTCGTCTGAGAGTATTGACCCTTAAGCCATACATGCACGCCAGGATCTCTTATCTGGGTTTCTCCTAATTTTAACATGCATATGGCCCCAGTACTTTGATAATAATTAATGTGATGTTGTTAGGCATGGTGTATCTTATTCTCATAGTCATTTTCCTTTTTCTTTCAACATTAGTGTTCTGTGTTGTCTTGAAATAGAAGCAGCTTATGGTAGTCCTAGCAGATCAGCTTCTATTAATTAGCCTTTTCTATCATGAATGTGATTCCCTGCAAAGGATGTACTTCTTTTTAAAGTAACTTTGTCAATTATTTGTTAGATTCCAGCCAAATGCATCTCTCTTGCTTTAAAAAAAAAGATGGCTCTCTCTCTCTCAGGAGTTCAGATTTTCTCCCGTACTTGTATGTTTTCATTCATCGAGAGATGTTTCTTTTCACGGTTGAAGTGCTGTGAGGAAATCCGACCTAAATAGGACTGTTTGGTAACAGCTGAAGTGACTGAACTGAAAAGATTGTGGGCTGCTCCTTAATGGCTGAAGCTAAAATTGGGTGGATCATTATACCCTTTTAAAAATTTCATTATTAAATTATTTTATCAAGTAAAAGACAAAGCAATAAGTCTTTTAGTTCAGCAAGCAACTTCAGGCCTACATAGTTCATGTAGGACTAATAAATATATTGCTGAAAAAACAAAATTTTGGCGAAAGAACTTAAAAAAAAAAAAAATTAGTTCAGTTTTTTAGGGCCTGATAATCGACTCTTAATTCAAATCATGACGTCTTAATTTGGTCTAAGAACATCACACTTGGGTCACTGAGAGCAGAGCCCACGAAGCGAAGTGGGTCATTTGGGTCAGGTAATGGTCCACTTTGGTCCTCATGAGTCATGACTTTCAACTGTAAAAGGTGCTAACGACCTAACGCCAACAGCCCGGCCAATACGAGAGACCCCGGCTTTTGGAACTGAAGTCTGAGACTGACGAGTGCTGGTGATTGGTGACATCAAAAGCAAAACTAATCTCAACTCTAAAAAGGAGTCGTCGCTTTCGTACATATCCCACACAGGGCTAACAATGACCTCTTTTCTTCTTTTTAATTTTGAGAACAACTATTGAGGATTGAAATCTTTGATTTGGAGTTGGTGAATCTCTCAACAGATTCCAATCCAACGGTTCCGAAGCAGTGAACTTAGCAAGGTACCACACTAGACACTACCACCCACATGGAGAAGTTTTTCGCATATGGGACATACATGTGATCTGACAAGGCTTGGTGGGGTCGTGAGTTATGGATTCTAATCTGACGTTGGAAATTAAAACATCCTACATTTCGTAAATTCCTGTAAGTTATGTTCCTTGACACTTCTGTCCTTTCTCTGTCAACAAGGTTACCTCCAAAGTACATACCCAAATCAGAGGGACCCTGTCATTAAAATTGCCACCCTTCATAGATGTCATAAACTGTCCAAAAGAACCTGAGATCAGCATGAAAAGACTCGACTGTTATTTCTTAAGTTCTTTTAAACTTTAAAGAAGAGATAAGGATTAAACCCTGGAAAAGGGAAGGTTGATAAAATGAGCAGCATCTCTGTTTGGATTTGAAGTTATTAGGTTGTTGAATGGATAAGATAAAATAGGACTGCAATTTCAGCCAGTAAGGTATTTGGCATTTTTCTTTTCCTTCGTACAATAAAGGTGAATTCAGAATTCAGAAAACACCACAAACGGGGAAAAAACGAACCCAAGGATTATCAGACACAAGTAACATAACCAGGTTTCTAATAGGCCTAGATTCTCAACTGGGGTGTGACACACTGACACCATCTTCCTTGGTTCATTCAATTTGGAGGGACAGCTAACAGCTTGAATCCTATAACCTTTAAACATATCCTATATAAACAGCCAGCCTTCTGTTGTACAATAGCAAATGAATTGGACCAGAGAAAATGTTGAGCTCATCTTTGATATGCAATCAAGCAAAAGCAAGGATACTTTACTTTTATTAGACATTTTACAATTTAAACTAGCTTTTGCTCTCCTCAATTGGCATTTCATCAAAATCAAATCTAATCCGTACATCAAAATCAGAACACAACCATGCTTAGATGTGGAATAATCTGACAGAAAAAAATGCAACCTCAAGAATAATGTTATGGTTGTTACAGAAGAATGATACGATTTTACAAGGCATATAAAATCATAAATAAATGATGGTGGACCATCAAACTTGAATTAGACAATTAACAAATCTACAAAATATTTTTCCTCAATATCAGATCAAGTTAATAAATAATGGAGGATTGTATCTTGAAGCGATTGAATATTGTACAACTTTTGCTCAATCCTACTTTCTTCTTCTCAGGATCTCCTTATTGAAGGATTTACATCTACAAAATTGATGATGGCTGGGTCCTAAATGCATGCAATGAAGGTTTTCCTCAGGATCCCGAATAGTACGTATTTGAAGACATACTGAAACAAGTGCAAATTATTTTTCTGCATTCTGTTCACCATTGAAAGCTAGCTCAAATATTTGACTGTAGTTATCTACAAAGTGAACTTCAAGGCCTTCTTTTACATTGGCAGCAAGTTCATCGAAGTCCCTTCTGTTAGCTGAAGGGAATATGATAGTCTTCACCTCACTCCTCCTTGCCGCAATTGTCTTCTCCTTGACCTGTTCATCAAATCAGAGTACCTTCCTGTAAGTCATGCTCTTACTAGAAAGGACAAATTATAGCAGTAGGAGAAAATTTGGGGCATATAGATACTGAAAACAAACAGAACTTTTTTTTGATAGTTAAAAGCAACCGAAACTTTTAAATGTATGCAGATAGCCCCTCTGATTATGGATTAACTGGCTGGTGGAACACAGAGCAGGAGCATTGTTTTCATGACAAATCTCAAAGAAACAAGTCTTCCCCATAGCATTCCAAAGAAAAAGAAAAATGAAGAGATCAAAGAGAATGGAACATAATGTAGCCAGTTTGTTAAATAGTAACCTTTGGGGCTTTATATGGCACTTTTTTTTTTGGTTTCTTGTTTTAAGGAAATCCATTGATGAAACTCATACATCCATCCTCTGCTCCATTCGTAATTTGTTTCTTTTTCCCTTTTCCTTTGATGATAAAAGAATTTTTTTATTAAAAGAAAAAATGGCTATATTACATGGATAGGTGATAAGACGTCACCAATGAATGTATAACCAACATATGTATATTATTTTTGCCAAAACAAGTTCACATAAAAAAAAATCAAAATCTAGTGGTAAACTATAATCATAGAAAGAAAAACGGTCAGATTCCATGCATTCAAGAAACCAATATTGAAGGTTGAAACTACTTTAGGACTTACAAGAGTAGTAGGTCCACTTGTGGCAAAGGCGACAGTTCAAATTAGCAGTTTTACTTACCCCACCAATTGGAAGGATCCTCCCTGTAAGTGTCACTTCTCCTGTCATTGCTAGGTCCTTCTTTACAGGCTTCTTCATTGCTAGGGACAACATTGAAGTGATCATGGTACAACCAGCACTTGGGCCATCCTTTGGGGTAGCTCCAGCAGGCACATGGAGATGGAGCTTCGAATTAGCAAAGAAGTGGTGATTATTTGGATCTTTCTCAAGCAAAATTGCTCTGGAAACCGTGTGTGCTATCTGGGCACTCTCCTTCATGACATCTCCAAGTTGCCCAGTGAGATGTAATGCACCTTTCCCATCTCCTTGTTCTACTTGGGTGGTCTCTATATACAAGGTTGAACCACCCATTGCAGTCCATGCAAGACCCATCACAACTCCAACTGGTGTCTGATCATAGATGCGCTCGGCATGGAAAACAGGTTTACCAACAAAATCAGACAGGTTTGATTCATCAATCATCACTTTCTCAATGGTCTTACTTGCTTCACTTTCCCGGACCTGGTTTCTTTCTACAGGGTCCTGCAAACAAGATTCACATGGCAAATAACATCAATGCATGATTATGTGTAGTCTAGGATGGTAGGGAAAAAATTTGTATTGACCAGGAGTTCCATGAGACAACCAACATCTGTTTTTAGGGACCAAAACAGTACCATATCAGATTCAAGTAAATCTGGGAAAAAACCCCTTTTAAATTGTGAACTTGAAAAAATAAGGTAAGCACAAAAATCACAGAGGACATATTAGGTTCATATTTTTACCCAACCTGAAAATGAAACTGCCCTGCCCTGATATGATTTTGTTTACAAAAATTACAACTTAATGCAAGCAATCAAGTCACCTAGTAAATTCTACATTCTACCTATTGAAGCAGATGAATAAGCAAATCAGTTCAACAAATTAACTTTGTTACAATGAATTCTAGTCAACCCCATCATAATCCTTCATAGAAATTATTTTGTTCTGACATTATACCTTAGAATCAACCATTTGATCATCTGTTTGTGGAGTTTCAGCTGCTAGATTATTCATCTGTATTTGATCAGCTTCTATAGATTTTCCGCTAGGCTTCTCTTGAATTATACCTTCCTCTGGTTCAGCAATTATCTGTATCTCCCCTTCCACAGTTTCATTCAACTTTTCAGCAGACTTTTCTTTGTTTTCATCAGGTCCAATGACCTGGACCCCAACAACTGGAGATGATTCATTTGCTACTCCTTTTCGAACAAGTTGTAGAGCGATCTGTCAAAACAGTAAGCATGAACTCAGTACCAAGTTTGTGCATGTGCCCTTTGCATGATGCTCCCAAGGATCCAAGGAATCTAAAAGAAAGTGACTTTCTTCAGTTTACCTGACAAGGGTACCACAATAAAAAAAGGAAGCTGAGAAAAAAAAATAGGAAGGTAAATTTTAATCTTGATCTTGTTTAACATCCTTCTAAGAGGTAGAAGAAGCATAGGAAAACAGGTTAGAGAGGAACCAAACTGGTTCCACTCTCTCCTAGAACATCTTTCTTTTCTTTTCTGTATCTCCTTCTTTCCTATTTTCTTTTCTTTTTCTCTTGTTTTCTTCACAAGTAAACAGTGTTACAGGCCTGCCTGGAATCCAGACATAAGCAACCATGTCATATGTACGGATATGTCAGAACATGCCATGATCAACTTCAGTGCTGATACTATGGAACCATTTATTCTGGCAGCTTGTGACCAAGTTATCCTATTTATATTTATTTTAATCACTCCTGGTTTATTATGAAAGCAGAAGCAGATGTCTGAGCTAACCTTGCGGTATATCTTCTCAATATGTTTCTGCAAATTCCGAACTCCTGCTTCCCGGCAGTAATTTTCAATCAGAGCAAGAAGAGCTAAATCTGTCACTTCAACCTGCAGGAAAATTATTATTTTCAACTTTAGTTCCCACTTTACAAAAGTGTAAGATTAAAATTAAAAAAAACCTTAGTTCTGGAATCACAACACAGTGACACTCATTAGGCAATGTGGCTGACAGCTTACCCAGGTATAAAATTGTGACCAGAATTGAAAATATGAAACCAACAAGAGATGCCACTAGAATGGATACATATATATATATACTTAAACTAGAAAAATAGGTTTTATGTTAACTTTGCAGAAGTTTCTGTCTTTTATTAAAAGGATTATTTTTTCCCTTAGTGAACATGAATCCACAGAGCTATAGGATTTTGGCTAAATCCAATAAAATTAAGGAACAAGAACAAGACTGCAAATAATCCACTTGAAGTCAACATAAAACCATGAATCCTAAGGTAATTCCCTAGGTTCCTTAGCAACCAGCAACCATCTTTCACTGATAATTATCTATAAACTTCATAAAAAAATTAGAAGCTTCATGTTAAAACATAGAAATCAACATATTTATGAGAAGAAAAACAAGAAAGAAAAGAAAATTAAGAAAATATAGGGGTTGAGCCCCTATTGTCTAGAAAAAGGAAGAAAAGGGGTGGAGGGAGGAGTTGAGGAGAAGAAGAAGAAGAAGATGATGATGATATAGAATGTGTTGATTGGACAGAATTTTATGTTCTTCCTTGCTTATTGGTTCAGGTCTTCAAGTCTTTGAGGGTTTAAGACCACAGACCAACATGTGTGTTGATTGAACCCAGAGAAATAAAAAACTATCATATAAACACACAAAATGAATATTTTAGTTAAACAATATCTATTTAACTATTATACTAACAAAACAAAAGAATATATAAAAGCATGTACAAAATGGGAAGGCAATTAAGTAAGGTGACCATCCATGGGCACCTTATTGCCTAGGTGTTGCCTAGGCAACTGGCCCATCTGAAAACAAAAGGAAAGGTACATAAAAGGAGAAATTGATTAGTACTTGTTCAGGCTTGATACCACATGCTTCCCTAGTTGTTTTCTCCAAATAATCTCTGGCAATATGCATCTTCTCATCAGTTATATAGCCAGCAATGGCAATGATCTCCATTCTATCCAGGAGAGGATTTGGTATCATTTCCACTACATTTGCTGTGCAGACAAATAGAACCTACAAGAAAAAGACCATAGAGATGAAAATATCATTTCTCCATATATAAACATTATTCAACCAAATAGCAACATAATTTTATCTGTATAAACTCATCAAAATATTTATATTCTATTAAAGAAAAATACAGTTGATGGCTTGATCCTACTAATATGACCGCCATTTGGCAGTAAAAGTTACAAAATAGCACAGTTAAAAAGACAGGATTTGCATGATAAAATCACAGCATACTCAAGAAGGCCCCATAGTCACTCACCTTAGATAAGTCAATAGGGACATCAAGATAATGGTCCAGAAAGTTTGCATTTTGCTCTGGATCCAGAAGCTCCAACAAAGCACTTGCGGGATCACCAGCATGCCCCCTTCCCAACTGTTATAAAACACATCATTATTAACAATGAAGTCATTTCATTGTTGCGAAACACAACAGTGTAAACCCATAAGCAAAATACTCAATCCAAAAATTCACTGCCTTGGGGTTCCAAAAGTATAGTAAAAACAGCAGATTCATGCAGATGAGAAAAGAAAATGTGGTAGATTCAAACAATACCTTGTCAATCTCATCGATCAGAACAAGAGGATTAGCTGTTCCAACATTTTTCAGGCACTGCACCATCTTTCCTGGCATGGCACCTATATATGTTCGACGATGCCCCTAAATATAATAGTGGGGGTCAAAAGAGGCAAGAACTGTCTTGATCAGATGCCAATCACTAAAAAGGAGTAAAAGAGGCAATCTTTCTACAATTATGACAAAGATCTATACATTGACAGATCATTTCAGCAGAGTGTTCTACTACTGTACCTTAATTTCAGCAACATCAGCCAATCCTCCTACAGAGAACCGATAAAACTTCCGATTCAAGGCACGTGCAATGGAACGACCAATGCTGGTTTTACCCACTCCAGGAGGCCCAGATAGACAAATGATTTTTCCTGCAATTATTTGGCAGTAAACTCCAAAAATCAGGTACTAATTTTTAAACTGATGGGATGTGCAACATTGTTCAATGAAGATTAAGATACCGTTGGATCAGAAGTAACCCCAACAAGCAAAGATGCTATTCAAAAAGGACGTCTTACCAACCTTGTGAGGTTCCTCTAAGTTTTCCAACTGCTATGAATTCCAGTATCCGCTCCTTAACATCACTTAAACCGTAGTGGTCTTCATCAAGTATTGTTTGAGCATGATGAACATCAAAGTTCTCATCACTGCATTTTTTTTATTAAGTTAACAAAATATGAACTTTCGATTCAAAAAAAAAAATGAACTCCACCATTTTAATAAAAATTAAAAGAAGTAACAAATACATACGCATTCAATTAACATAAACAGCTATATGTGAACATATGCAAAAAACACAAAAATATATAGGGGACGAGTCTGCTAGTTGGGTTGTTCAATGAGTCTGATCAATTTCAAACTACTCAAAGCTTCAACAGGATCTTACTTCTCAACATGGAACAGTAGAGATGATACATTAACACTTTAAATAATTGAAACAAATATCCTCTAGAAATTCACAGCAAACCAAACAACAAAGAAAAAATTACAACTGAACAAATAAAGAAGTACTATAACAATACCTGTAATTTCCCCAAGGTAATGCAGTGAGCCAATCAAGATAGTTACGAGTAACATTAAACTCACTTGAACTGGCCTCTAGAAGCTGGAGCTTTGTGAGCTCCTCTTCTATAACTTGCAAAACATGTGGTGGGCATCTTTCCTTGTTTGGTTCAAGCTTTTCCCTAAACTTTGCTGCAACAATCAAGGAAGAAGTTAAGGAACCTACTCCAATTATATGTCTCTCTAAAGTTGCCCAGAAAAAGATGCAAGGAATCTAATCTAATCACTTTCTGTACAAAGCTTGCGTGTGGAAGGGAACTATGAAACTCTATCAACTTTTGCAACGTGGAAGTTGTTCCAAGTTTAAAGCGGGTGACAATATAAGAGTAAGTTTTTTGGGAGGATAAATGGTTGAGCATTGGAAAATTATATCAAGTCTTTCTAGGCTGTATGGTTCTGGTTGATTTCTACTAATATTACCATACCACAATTTCTTAAGCGTAGTAATATGGATATGGCACTAAACAGAGTGGAATTGTAGAAAGTAGAATGGGTTTCATTTAGACAATCCCATATGCTTAGAACAAGGCTAGTTGAATTAATAAAAGACCAAGTGGTCTAGCGTCCAATGTTTATTAGACCATCATTACTTCATTAGATAGAGAGTTTGTAGTGTGTAAAGCCATTTGACAGGATGGAAGCAAAAAGGAGAGAAGGGATGTGAGCCTTTCAATTAAGTCATTATATGCTGCTTTGATTAGAAACCAGGTGGATTATTCTCAAGTTAAATGAGTATGGGGCAATCCTGTTCTGTCAGCTACTTTCTTTGAATAGTATACTAATTGTTGATCACTTGAATATCGGTGTATCCAGATGTCTAGTCTTAGTTTCAAGTGAAACAAGAAACAAGATGTGCTTCACCTTTTATTAACTACAAAGTTGTGGATTATATTTGGGAATTCTTTGTTTTATTTCGGAACCTCAGAGTAAATGAGCCACATTAATCTTTTCATTGTAGCTTTCCTTGGTTGGAAATAAGAAGGCCAAATTATTCTGGAATGCCATTCCATTTTTTATATGCAAAGGCATTTGAATATTTTTGAGGACAAAAAAAAAGGTAATAGAAGGTTATGTACAGATATCAGCTTGCTTGTTCTTGACCAGATGCTAGTTCATCTGAACTTTGAAAATGTTGATAGAAATGCATTTGGGTCAAGGTTTTCGAAAACACTTGATAACTATTCCCAACTGGAGAGCAGAGCCTACTCAAGAGTTATATGAAGTGGATAGAAGAAAGACATCCAAAGAGAACCTCATTGTTCATGTATCACCTTGGAGTATGTTAGTGTGCCACCATTTTAAATGCCCATCCAATAGATCACCGAAGGTACAATTATCTTGCTTAGATGATCAATCCATCTAATCAATAGTCGTTTTTTCCCAAAATAAAAAAGATGTAAACTGTATAAGGCATCCTATCAATTAACATTTAGGTTTAAGTGTACTTTGTGTAAGAAATTATTTAAGCGCTCATAATTTAACAATGGACATGGCATTCAGCAGAATGGAAGGATGAAACAGGATTCATGTAGCTGACCCCAAATAGTTGGGATAAGGTTATTTTCTGGTTGGTTTGGGAGGAGAGGAATAATAGGGTGTTCAGAGGACAGAGTAAATCAGTGTCTACCTTAATTGAAGACATTGAATTAAGAATTAATCATTGGATCAAAACTATGGATTTGTTTAACAATTACACTGTGGTGATTTCTTTAGAGGCTTGAGTTTAATAGCAGCTTCCTCTCTTCCAAAAGCATCTGTGCAGGAGTAGATTCCATCTAGAAGCAACAGTGTCGATCTGAATTTTGGTGGCAGCTCCATTAGGAAACTAGGTCCTTCAGGTATCAGAGGGGTCCTTAGAGATGGTAGGGGTGCAGTTATGGCACTTTACTCTGGGACAATTGGGATTTCAGATTCTTTACTTGCAGAAATTTCTGCCCTTCTGCAAGGTCTAAAGTTAGTGAAGTAACTGAACCTGAGACCTTTAGAAGTGGAAGGCAATTCTGCACTGGTGATAGATTGGTTTGCCAAAAACAAACAAGGGAAGTAAGAAGACTAGCAGGTGAGGTTGAGGCTAACTTTAAATGGGTTAACAGGTCAGCAAATACAATGGCAGATGCATTGACAAAGCAAGGGATGCATAGGGCACAGTTGTTTTGAGCAAATCTCCCTTAATGGGGCCGACTCGGTGTAGATGATTTTTTTTAAAGAATAAAGAAAGAAAGACATCCTATCTTTTGAGACTACACTTATTATTATGAGGGTCGCTTAGCCTTAGGTCTAAGTTTAGGTGAAATTTGCAATATTAAGTAATAAATAATAGTGAAGAGGGACATGACTCTTTAGCCTCCCAAACTTCTTCTTGAATCACACTGTAAATCTTTCAGTAACATATTGATTACTTGGTATTCAATTAACTTTTGCCCTTGCAATTCTAGCTTTGGTAATTCCCGCTAAATGTGTGCATGTTAATAAATGTACTGCAGTTCTAGTAAGAGGGGCTTCTCCAAGAGTGGACTTATAACCCAGGCATGCCACTGGTGTGTGTGTGTGTGTGTGTCAGAGAGAGAGAGAGAGCTAACCAGAAAGTGCAGTTTTGTCGTCTGTCTCCAAACCAAGCTCCTGGACCAAGAGAAATGAAATTAAATTCATGCAGAGTGCACAATAGTGAAGAACAAAGCCATATCAAAGCAAATCACTTTGAAACCTGGTCATAAATTACAATCAAACAGGCATTTTGGTCACAAATTATTTTCATAAAGCAAGGACCATAAAAGTGATGCATGTGGAATCTAAGTGACAAAACCAAGTTTTTAAGTATAATGGAACAAATACCTTCTTTATAGCTTTAAGTTGTTCATTCAATAGATAGCGGCGCTGCTCACCACTTATTTTTTCTTCAATGGCTTTTGCTATTGATTCCTAGCACAATACCAAAAAAGGGTGAATGACGGATCACATGTTGAAAGAAGAATTGCAATATAGGAACTTGCTAGAAAAACTAATAACACCAGATAGGAAACCTGTATTTTGCTGATCTCCATCTCTTTCTTTACTAATTCCAGGGTTAGATTTAAACGCTTGTACACCTGAAAATTGGAAAATCATTATGGATCTTACATAGAGAGAGAGAGAGAGAAGAAACCTTATCAAAATAAAATTCTGAATCAAATATTGGAAGAACAAGACCCACTGCAACAAAAGATGCAGGAAAAAAACAAAGGAAATCATTTCAGAACATCAGAAGATGCTAGAAAATTGATAACCTAGCCAATAATTTCTTATACACAGGTTAGAAGATCAGCTAACACTTAAGCTGATTCACTGGTAAAACATACTAAAGCTGGGATAGGTAGCCTTGCTAGCCTAATCTAGGATTGCTTGGAGCACTATAATGTAAATACTCATTATTTCCATCATAATCGATAAAATTTTTACTGTTATCAATCAAAAAATTGATAGCCTAAGCATGTATTTCTTTGCACAGGAATTGATATTTGGACATGGAACATATGTTTTTTCTTGAACAAAAAAGAATCAAGTATGTGGTGCTACTAGAATATTGTCATAAAAAATGTGGATCAATGTGAAGTTAATGCATTAAACAATACAGAAAAAAGAAAAAAGCAACAAGACCTAAAGTAAATATGTAAAAAGAAGCTAACAAATGCAATTAGACTAACAACTTTTGAATCTGACAATAGTAATGATTATGGAGTGCACTACAAGAACTCAATAAACAAAAGTAATATGAGAGGAATTCATAAGTGAATCAATCATGGCGCTTCCCACTTAATATATTTAAGATGACACACTGGGTAAGAACAAGAAATGAATTCCATGCTTTCAGCACCAATGATATGAGCAAATGAAACATATACAATGCTTATGAACAGCTCCCCTTAGGCCAGCCCATGCTGCTCCCCCCCCCCCCAATCCCTCAATATTATAGTAATACATTACACTTGAATGTTGCTAAGCTGTGGCCACAACATGGTTTTAAAAGGCTATGAGGTCAGACAAAGAGACATACACCTCAAGGCTAGGTGGGGCCATTTAACCTTGCCTCGCTAGGCGTCTTCCATGATCTTAAAGGCTTAGGCTTCAAAGTTAGAGAGGTGCATGCCTTAAATGATATACTTGCAAATAACCTCAGCCATTAGATTTAATCAAAGAAATTAAAAAAAAAAGATTTTTTTTTTATCTGCTTAGTGCTTCTACTGAGATTAGAAACTGGAGAGTTCAAGTATCTAGAACTCCAGAGATGGACTTGCAACTTTCAAGTAGAGGAGAGAAGGCTGACATTTTTTAATCATATCTATAACTGCCAACAGACAACTCAATCTTCTCTGTGTTACACTGTTTGGGCCCCTTATTTCATTCTGTTCACTTGGCTGAAAACATTCGCTTTCACAAAGGTTAGCTGAAAGCATTACTCACAAAGGTTGGAATTCCTCTGTCCTTGAGAAGGGGAAGATAATACAGCTAGCCATTAAGAAGATCATGATGGAACAAGGAGGGTTGTCTGGGGGAGAGAATTTTAAAAAGTCATATCATAGTACAAGACAGGAACTGGTGTTGGAACTGTCTCATACTGAATTGGTCATTTACTAAAAAGTTTGAATAGCGAGTTACGCAAGTGGACTGTTGGAAAGAAAGTCCTTAGCTAATAGTAACTGATCTGAGACGCCAAAATAGAACATGGACAAGAAAAAGCTTAAAAAATAATAAGAATTAGCAGGAAGTAAATTTTAAAATTTAAACATGATCCAAGCACCAATGCATCTGTGGGCACATTAAAGTAGTGTTTTTGCCCCTCAAGTTTTAGGTGAATGTAAACATAAAGAAACACTTGCCAATTTGAGGCTTTAAAGGCCTTTTCTACGTTAAATTTTGTAATTTCTTATTTAGCTAGAAATATTTGTCCAATCAATTTCTAAATTGCTCTTAGGTGGAGTTTGAGTTGTCACTTCAATATTACATAGGCATATTTTATTTATATTGGGATGCTTTGAAGTTAGGACTGTGGAATTTGATTGGTTCATGAGTTTTTTTTTTTTATGAGTAGCTCATGAGTATTTTATTAAGTATCATTCATATTATTTATTTTGATTTTTAGTACCTTTTTGTATTTTTAGAATAAAAATAAATTTTTTGATCTGTAGGTGTTCAAGACTGCTATCAGTCTTGATCACTAAGAAACTCTAGGTTCGATGAGAAGAGAAAGTGAAGAAGTAGAAGAAAGAGTGGTGAGAGAGCAGTAGAACACAGGTTTTGAGGAGAAGAACAGAATCTCAATATTCTGCCGCCGCCACTTTAATTTAATATTTATATGTTATGCTAGTTACATGAAAGGACATATCTACCCTTGGTGTTTACATCATAACTGCTAACAACATAAAACTGAAAATTAAATAACAACTAGGAATAACAGAATAACAAATTGACCACAGCTGTGACTATATACATTCTACCCTACGGACGGAGTGGGACCACAGCTGTGGGGCCCACATCAATGTTCTCTATACTCCCCCTCAAGTTGGGAGTATATGTTCATCATTCCCAACTTGGATAGATCTGCTTCTAGCTTCTTTCTTGATACAGCTTTAGTGAGGATGTCTGCTAGTTGCATACTGGATGTGATGTAAGGGAGGCATACTTCTTGAGATGAGACCCTCTCTCGTACAAAGTGGCGGTCAACTTCAATGTGTATGGTTCTGTCATGCTGTACTGGATTATGTGCTATATTAATGGCGGCTTGATTATCACAATACAGCATCAGGGGCTTCTCATACTCAATACCCAACTCCTCAAGTAGAGATCTTAGCCATAGGATTTCAGCCACTCCATTGGCCATGGACCTGTATTCTGCTTCAGCACTTGACCGGGAGACAACACTTTGTTTCTTACTTCTCCAGGAGACAAGGTTTCCTCCCACAAGGGCACAATATCCTGAGGTAGACCTTCTATCATCAACACTCCCAGCCCAATCAGCATCCGTATAGACCTCCACCTTCATGTGATTGTTGTTCTTGAATAGTATACCCCTACCTGGGCATCTCTTCAAGTAGGCTAAGATTCTTTCTGCCGCAAGAAGATGTGTGGTTCTAGGGGAATGCATGTACTAGCTGACAATACTAACAACATAAGTAATATCCGGCCGAGTGAGGCAGAGATATAGGAGCTTTCCTACCAATTGCTGGAACATTTTTCTTCAAGAAGCTCCCCACTCTCGGCACTAATCCTGTGGTTCTGTTCAATTGGTGTATCTGCAAGCTTGACACCTAACTTTCCAGTTTCTACCAACAGGTCTAGGACATATTTCCTCTGAGAGATAAAGATCCCCTGTTTGGATCTAGCAACCTCAATACCCAAAAAATACCGAAGTACACCAAGGTCTTTCACCTCAAATTCTTGATGAAGAAGCTGTTTAAGGGACTCAATCTCATGGCTATCATTCCCTGTGACCACAATGTCATCAACATATATTGCCAGTAGTGTCAAGGAGGACTCCACCCTCTTGATGAATAGGGTATGATCTGACTGGGCCTATACATAACCAAACTTCACAAGGGCTAGTCTGAATCTATTGAACCAAGCCCTAGGTGACTGTTTCAAACCATACAAAGCCTTGTTGAGCCGGCAGACCTTCTTACCTATTTCTGCATCATAGAATCCAGGAGACAAACGCATGTAAACTTCTTCCTACAGATCTCCATTCAGAAAGGCATTTTTCACGTCCATTTGGTATAAAGGCCAAGTGTGACTCGTTGCAAGGGACAATAGGACTCGAATAGTGGTCATCTTGGCTACCGGTGCAAAGGTCTCCAAGTAATCTATGCCATAAGTCTGTGTAAACCCTCTTGCAACTAACCGAGTTTTATACCTCTCAATAGATCCATCTGCATTATGCTTCACCGTAAATACCCATCTGCATCCAACTGGTTTCTTTCCTTTGGGCAGATCAACTACCTCCCAGGTGTTGTTTTTCAACAGGGCATCCATCTCAACTTGCATTGCATCTTTCCATTCCGGGACGGATAGGGCTTCTTGCACTGTTCTTGGAATAGGGACATTGGAAATGGAACTAAGGTAGGACCTGTAGGTAGGAGATAGGCGATCATAGGAAGGTCAAGATCATCTATAGAAGGTGAAATGGCAACGATAGGGGAAGTCTCTGTGGGCCCTGGGACTGTAGTACCTGGACCTGGAGCTGTAGATGAGATTGGAGCTGGCCTGGATTACTGATGATCAGGATCAACCTGCCTGCACCACCTGTGATAGACCCTCAACTCCTAATCCCTCTAACCACCCTTACCATTGCAGCTCTCCCTCAACTCCTGATTGCAGCTCTCATCACCCAATGGAATAGGTAAAGGAACTACCCCACTCTCACTACTCTCCCCCTGAAGACAAGGACTCAAACCCCCACTCTCACTGCTCTCCCTCTGAGGGGAAACCCGAGGATAATAGGGTGTCCCCTCAAAGAAAGTGACATCCATGGAGACAAACTTCCTCCCTAAGACAGGATCATAGCAGCAATAACCCTTTTGAGTGTGTGCATAACCAAGGAAGATGCATTTGGAGGCTTTGTGTTCGAACTTGGAGTGATGGGGACCAAGAAGTTGAACAAAGCAAGTACAACCAAATGTCTTAAGGGGAATAGAAAACAAGTCCTCACGTGGGTGTAGAAGGGAAAAAGGAGATCGCATATCAAGGACCCTGGAAGGAACCCGATTAATAAGGTATACAGCCGTGAGGATAGCATCACCCCAGAAGCGAATAGGAACATTGGAACTAAACATGAGACTTCTAGCCACTTCCAAAATGTGCCTATTCTTCCTTTCGGCAACTCCATTCTGCTGAGGTGTATGAGGGCAAGAGCTCTGGTGGATAACCCCATGATGAAGAAGATAAGATGTCATTGATTTAGCAAAGTATTCCTTTGCGTTATCAGATCTGAGAACTTTGATCTTGGCATCAAACTGGGTTAGGATCATTTGGTGAAAATTTTGGGTCAGGGAAGGTACCTCATCTCGTGAACGCATGAGATAAACCCAAGAGAAACGGGTATGGTCATCAACAAATAACAAGAAATATTTGTACCCACCCATGGAAGGGATATGATAAGGCCCCCAAACGTCAGTATGCACAACATCAAAAGAATTATCACTCCTTTTATTACTCAATAAATAAGGCTTTCTACAATGCTTAGCAAACTCACAACTTTCACACTGTAACTGAGACAACTCAATAGACTCAAATAAAGCAGGAAATAGACTCTGTAAAGACCGAAAAGACAAATGACCTAATCGGTTATGCCAAAGCATAACCAGACTCACACTCTGAGAAACAAAAGACATCTTCTCAACTGACTCTCCCTGACGGAACCGCTCCCCGAGCAGATAGATCCCATTCGTCTCACGGCCAGTCCCAATCACCTTCTTCGTCTCCAAGTCCTGAAAAATACATCGGTTAGGGAAGAAGGTTAGTGAGCAGTTCATATGCTTGGTAATACTACTGACTGAAAGAAGGTTAGTATCAAGCTTAGGAACATGCAAGACAGATGACAGGGAGATAGTATCTGATAACTTGATGTCACCCTTCCCAGAAATAGGAACCAGGGAGCCATCAGCAATAGATACCTTATCCCTACCAGAAGACAAATGGTAAGTAGTAAACAATGAAGACAAGCTAGTCATGTGATCAGATGAACCTGAGTCGATTACCCAACAAGGATCAGTAGTACCTGGAGCTGAGGCATGATAGGTTGAAGCTCGAGTAGCTGAATGTGCGAAGGCAGATGTAGCAGGGGCTGATGAAGACTGTGGTGGCTGAGCTGAATTTCCAACTTCCTTTTCTAGCTGTATTAGGGCAGCCCGAACTGCAGCTAAGGTCTCTAAAGATGTTCCTTTTGTGCCAGATGAGGATGCTGAATCAGTGTTCACGACTACATGAGCAGTGCCCTTCTTGTTTCTCAACTTCGCAGGAACCAAGTGAGGGTGCAGTTTCCAACATGTTTCTTTTGTATGTTTGGGCTTCTTACAATGTTCAAATACCACATCCTTCTTGTCTTCCTTCCTCCTATCCTTCTCTGAACCGCCCCTGATTTGGGTGTGACCGCTACAAAGGCTGGTGTGGGGGGCTGAGGTTGCATCATAACCTTCCTTCTTGTCTCTTCACTATGTACAAATGAGTATGTCTGAGAGAGAGTCACATTGTCTCTAGTCAAAATCTATTGCCGGACAATATCATACTCGGAATTTAAGCCTGCCAGAAACTCAAATACCCGGTTTGTCTCAACCTGCTTTCTATATATCTGTGCATCTCTGGGACTCTCCCACTCACGAGTCTCTAAGTGATCAATCTCACGCCACAGGGACTGCAAGGTAGAGAAATATACTGAAATCGGTCTCTCTCCTTGTTTAAGATTTTTCACTTCACATTTCAATTCATATGCTCTGGCAACATTAAGGGGTTGGGAATAAGTTTCTTTCATAGCATCCCATATCTCCTTAGCTGTCTTTGCCCACAAATAATTCCGGATAATATGAGGCTGCATAGAATTACACAGCCATGTCATAACCAAGTAGTTTTCTTGAATCCACTTGGTATATGTCGGGTCTCCCTTGGGAGGTTCTTTCATATCTCCCAAGAGGTACCCTAATTTACCCCTTCCACCAATAGCCATCATGGCTGATTGGGCCCATTCCAAATAGTTTGATCCATCAAACTTTACGGTCGTAATCTGACCACCCATCTCAGAAACACTACCATAACTGATGTTCCCAAGGCTGCCTTCTGCCTGATTTTTAAACTCCATTTCTGTCAAGTCTCAAAACAGCACTTGAACTACCAATCACAATAAAAAACAGTATGGGCCTGATCTGTATTCACAGTGTATGTGCACAAAACTGAGATAATTTTGATCTGAAACCAACTAGCCAACACAACAGTAGCTGTCCGTAGAGCTCTAACCCCTTAGGACTCTGAAAACAGCTTAAAAAAAAATCTGATATGCTTGGGAAAGTTAGGGTTTTAATCAGTCCTTAAAGTGAACAATTCAGTTGCACAATCCAAACAGTACTGTATAATAGGGTTAATAAGAAACCCTAGAATCTGATCAAACCTACCCGTAAACTTAAGGGCAGCTCTAGGTAGATCACAAGATTCAGTCACACCCTAGGGCTTGCCGCAAGACCACTTTCAAACCCTAGAGTAGAGAGAAACACAGTTGAGACAGTTCGACCTAGGGTTTGCTGTAAAGCCCTAGTGAATCGAAGAGAGAAAACCCTAGAATGGTTCGGCCTTCCCCTCCAGATAGGTCCAACCTATCTTCTCTGATAGAACTTCTCTTAGAAAGTAAACAACTTACAAGGAAAAATGGTTCGCTGCCTTTTAAGGTTACTAGAACCCTAGTCTTCTCTGATCCTTCCTGACCACCAACACTCTACAACCCTAGCAAGTCTCCAATAGCTGCTAGCACTTTTGGCGATCTCCAAGAATCAGTCTGCGAACTCCTTTTCAGCTTCCAGTCCTAGGAGATTCTCATGTGGTCGGCTGGTATTAGGCTCACATGAGAAACCCTAACTTGGCTCTGATACCATGTAGGTGTTCAAGACTGCTATCAGTCTTGATCACTAAGAAACTCTAGGTTCGATGAGAAGAGAAAGTGAAGAAGAAGTAGAAGAAAGAGTGGTGAGAGAGTAGTAGAACACAGGTTTTGAGGAGAAGAACAGAATCTCAATATTCTGCCGCCGCCACTTTAATTTAATATTTATATGTTATGCTAGTTACATGAAAGGACATATCTGCCCTTGGTGTTTACATCATAACTGCTAACAACATAAAACTGAAAATTAAATAACAACTAGGAATAATAGAATAACAAATTGACCACAGCTGTGACTAGATACATTCTACCCTACGGACAGAGTGGGACCACAGCTGTGAGGCCCACATCAATGTTCTCTACATGATCAATGAAAGAAAGCAACAATAATAATAATAATAATAGCAACAATTGAAGTATTGAACTCCTGATCAATGATTTTTAAACCACTAGTCTACCAAATTAGCTACATAATTATATAGGTATTTTTTTATCAGTAACAATAGGATTTCATTAAAAAGAGAAAGTATGATGATACAAAGGAGAGGTAAAATCTCTTAACTCTCCCAAGAAAAAGAAAAAGAAGAAATTACAATTGAGCCCAAAATAAACCAGCCCTATTTACCCCTTGTTTAGCAAATCCATTAGCCAGAGAATTGGCAGATCTTTTAACCCACATCACTTCATGTTCCATACCCTGAGTCAGCCACTTCAAGTTCTATAGGTATTTTTGTTAAATGTTTTTCTTTTCATGCTTTTAATGTTTAAAGACCATATCTAAATTTTTTGACGCCTTAAGGCCTACACCTTGCCTATCTAAGCCGCAACTGTCTCACCTCTGTCTTTTGTCTTTTAAAACCTTGTGCCAAAATAGTTGCAGTCTGCTGACCCCTTGTTTAGATGAAGCATTAGCCAAACAGTTAGCTGATCTATGGATCTGGTTATATTGGCTGATCCTTTCCCTTTACTATTCTTGCATCTCCTTCATCTGTTAGTAAAACTGTTGTCCCTATGTCTTGGAAACCCCCTCTCTTGGATGTCATTAAAATCAAATTTGATTTTTGACAGTTGTTACATCAGAAAAATCATTGAACAATTCAGGTTTCAAAAGTTTTTTCCAGATTGAAAGGGGGTTCTTTGGGGCCGGGCCTATCAAGAAGGTGAGGAAACCAAAGAAATCTCTCAAGAGAAGTAGAGAGGCTTCTGTTCAAACCACTAGAAAAGCTGAAGCACAGCTAAAGTGTTGAATGCTATTTAAATTGTAATTTAGTGATGTGGTGTTGTAAGTTTAGTGGGGGTGTTGGGTTTTGGCGTTTTTGGCTTGAGGTTGATCAGTGATTTAAAAGGCGCGCCTCGGCCACTCCTAGGCGCACATGCGAGGCACATTTTGGGGTATGCGCCCCGCTCAGGTCCTAGGTGCACCCCTTTCAAAAGGTGCACACCTGGTGTGCCTAGGCGTGCGCCTGATGCGCCTTGCGTCCCAGCCCAGGCATCCGCTTTTTTGCTTACTTTTTAGTCTAACGGCTGGGCCGGGGCTCCGCCCCTGACCACACCCCTCGAGGCAAGCCCGAACAAGTCTTATGTTAGGGTTTGAAGAGAACCCCCTATTTGCTAATGTTGTTCATTCATTCATTGCAATAAAATATCTTCTTAAAAGGCAATAAAAGTTCTAAAATCATTATTTTTTGTGTGGGAAATAAGAATTTCAAACCCTAATAAGAATTTCTTGACTCATAGAATCAAGAATAAAATATGTTTTACATCACATTAACTACTTGAAGCAATGCAATTAAGGAAAAAAGATATTGTAGGTTTTACATGCTTGACAATGCTTTATATGTTTGCTTTTATTTTTAATTCATTTGAATACACTTTACATGTTATGTTCATGTATTTTAATTTTAGATAATAGGTTTTTTAAATCATTTATTTTAAAATTTAAGTTTATATTTTTATTAACATTATGATTAATATTTTTTTAATTTTTTGGCTTTTTTTTAATTTTCTGACCTTTTTTTATTTCTTAGTTTTTTTTGTAAATTTGTGCCTTTCTTAAAAAGGTGCGCACCTCAGGCGCCAATTGGCCCTTGTGCTTTTTTGCGCCTTGCGCTTTTAAAACACTGAGGTTGATTAGGTGATCTTTCTGTTAGGTTGTTGGTTTGAAGGTCAAATAAATTGTTCTTTTAAAGATTTTGCATGGGCTAGGTGGATGTTCTCAGTTTTTTAAGGCACAGAGAGATTGTTTATTTTGGAGTGAATTTTATTTGTGATGTTGTGAGTGTGGAATCAAGTTGTTGGGTGTAGGGTTGTTTTCTTTCTCCTCTGGGTGACTTGTGGTCACCTTTCTTGTAATGTCTTTTTTCTTTTTAATAGATTTCTAATTTACCTTAGAAAAAATAAAAAGGAAGCCAGGTAAGTCAAAGACCAAAGAAGCCTTCTAGTATCTTTTTTTTATAGGAAATGGTAACTTTCATTAGATAAAAACATAAGAAACAACTGTTGCCTTCCAAAGTAAAAGGTGACCCCTGAATAACAAAAATCTTACAACACTGCATAAAACAAAAACTCTCGATTCACCCCTTGTTTTGCTAGGTTGTTAGCTAAAGCATTTGCCGACCTCCTAGACCAATACACTTTTGCATCCAGCTCCCTTGTGAGGCTCAATAATTCCCTTACCTGTTGTCTAAGGGACCACGTTCCCAAACTATTTGATTGCAGCCAACCTACTACTAATTTTAAATCCCCCCCCACTTCCAACTGTTGAAGAGATAAATTGAGATTTTTTCAAACAAAGGGAATAAAGGTTCGATCCACAAGTCCTCCCAAAAAAGAATCTTATTACCCACACAAGCATCATACCTGATGAAAGGAGAGAAGAAAGGCAAGATACCAACAATATCTTTCCACGGGAAAAAACGCAAAGCCCTTGGGTCAAGTCCAGCGTCCCATCCATTTGCTGCCATTCCATGAATACTTCTTATCACCTTATGCCATACTCTCTTGCTCCTTAGGAAACCTCCATAACCATTTGCCTAACAAAGCTGCATTTCTTATTCTAACATTTCCAATCCCTAAACCCCCTTTATCTTTCTTTCTGGACACCACTTCCCATTTTACGCTATGATCCTTTTTGGTAACTCCAGGCTCCCACAGAAAATCTCTCATTATTTTTTCAATCTGGTTTGCAATCTTAACAGGCAATTTGAAGATAGACAAAAAATACACTGGCAAATTTGCTAGTGTTGACTTAATTAGAGTGATTCTACCCCCCAAAGAGATGTAGTTCCTTTTCCAACCCGCTAGTCTTTCTCAAAAGCTAACAAACCTCGGATTTCCTCCCAAAGGTAAGCCTAAATACTTAAGGGGCCATTCACTTACCTCACAACCTAAAGGTCTAGCCAACAATGCCACATGACCTTCTTGCCTATTAATTCCAACTACACAACTTTTATTCCAATTTACTCTTAAGTTGGAGACCTTCTCAAAATTCTCTACCAAGACCTTTAAATTTCCCAACTCCTCCGAATCTCCTTCACAAAAGAGAATCAAGTCATCAGCAAATTGAAGGTGGGTTACAACTATTTCCTCCCTCCCTACTCTCCACCCTCTAATCAAATTTCTAGCATCGGCTCTAGTAATCTGGGCACTCAATACATCAACTATCAGGGTGAAAGGGAAAGGAGAAAGAGGGTCCCCTTGTCTTAATCCTCTCTTTGCTGGGAAGAAATCCTTGGCTACCCCATTTACTAGAATGGAATAGTGACATGAAGAGATACAGCCCTTAACCCACATGCACCACCTTTCTCCAAATCCTCTGATGCTCAATACTTCCAATAAAAAGTCCCAGTCCACCAAATCATAGGCCTTCTCCAAATCTAGTTTGCAAATTAGACCCTTTTCTCCTTGTCTTTTTCTGTAATCCACACATCCATTAGCAATAAGGATATGATCAATAATTTGTCTTCCTAACACAAACACCCCTTGGTTAGGAGAAATCAAGGAAGGTAGTACCTTTTTTATTCTTTCTGCCAAGACCTTTGATATTACCCTATACATACTCCCAATTAGGCTTATGGGCCTAAAATCCTTTGGGTGGTTTGCATTTAACTTTTTAGGAATCAAAGCTATGAAAGTAGCATTGGCACCCAAATTTATCTTACATCTCTCAAAGAATTCCAAGAAGACCTCCATTAAATCACCACCTATAATATCCCAACAATCTTGGTAAAAGGCCATCATGAAACCATCTGGGCTTGGGGCTCTAGATCTTTCCATTGAAAAAATAGCATCTTTTACTTCTTGGACTTTAAAATTCATTTCTAGTTGATCCATCAAAACCCTATTCCCAGGTAGCCAATCAAGGTTAGGGATTTCTTCTTCTCTCTCTCTCTCTCTCTCTCTTCTTGGGCTGTCATAAATGGATTTGAAATGTTCCACAAAGGCTCTTGATATCTCCTCCTCACTTGTAATCACTTCCCCATTCCATTCCAGCCTCCCCACAAAATTCTTCCTCTTCCTTCCATTTGCTAAAGTGTGAAAAAAATTTGGTATTCCCGTCTCCCTCCTTCAACCACTTACACCTAGATTTTTGTCTCCAACTTATCTCCTCTTTCCTTATGATTTCCTGCAATTCTTGTTTCAGCTTCCAATGCTCTTCCCTCTCTCCTACTGTCATTCTCCTCTCTGCCTCACCTCCATCAATTTCTTGAATCCTATTGGCAATCCACTCTTTTCTTTCTTTCACTCTTCCGAATTCCTCCTTATTCCAAGCTTTGATTCTAGCTTTTAGGGCCTGCAGCTTTTTATAAAACTTGTACCCTTTCCACCTGAATTCCACTTGGTCTTCTTCCCACCACAGTTGAACCTTTTTTATAAAATCAAGATGTAGCAATCACATGTTCTCAAACCAGAAGGGACATGGCCCCCCTCCTATGTTTTCTTGGGATAACCTAACTGGACAATGGTCTGAGGTAGGTCTAGGGAGAGCCCTCATTGCTGGTCCCCTCCATGCAGATTCAAATTCTGAAGAGAATAAGAATCTATATAATTTACAACACAAGGGTTCTTCTTGGAAATTGGACCAAATGAAGTCTGCTTGCAACATAGGTAGCTCTCTAAGTTCATGTGAGTCCACAAAAAGGCTGAACTTTCTCATGCTAGAGGTCACCCTATGATTTGAATTGGTAGTTTCATTTAGGAATCTTATGACATTGAAATCATCCCCCAGACACCACAATCCATTCCACAGACCCCTTATAGCAAGCTCATCCCAAAAATCATCTCTCTCCCTATACGAGTTAGGTCCATAGACATTGGTTAAGGCCCACTCAAAACCATCTTCTTTCCTTCTCAACTTGATTGTTACTGTAAAATTGCCAATTAGTTCTTCAGTACACTCCATCTCTTCATTTTATTAGGGCAGCCAGGGATCTGGCCTCTAGAATGAATACCTTGTTCAGAAGGTCAGAAGGATCAAAAGATCAGAAAACACTCTAGTAGATTCACCTGCAATACAGAGCGCAAACCAGGTGGTGCTGTATGAGGGTCTATCATTCTGTGGTAGACCAAGGTAATGTATATGCATATGGAGTATGTCATCCTTGTGGCTCAGAATTTACTCCTGTGGGACAGCATCTTTGTGCTTACTGTACTTAATTACCTCAACTAAGCCTTGTTCCAACTATATAGGGTTACCTTACAAGAACCATGTTCTGCAATTCATCCTTGTGGGCAAACCAGGTGGTGTTGTATGGGGGTCTGTCATTCTATGGTAGACCAAGGTATGTATATGCATATGGAGTACGTCATCCTTGTGGCTCAGCATTTACTCCTGTAGGACATCTTTGTGCTTATATAGGGTTGCCTTACAAGAACCCTTTCTGCAATTCGCTCTGTTCAGTGCCATATCAATTGGAAAGTCATTGGACTCATGGGCCTTTTAACCATATCTCATTACTTCCAACTTTTGTCCATTTTGGCGGTTTGGCCAGGCCCTAGCTCTTCCAGACCCTTCAACTGTGTTTAATTACTTGTTTTAATTTATTAAAAGGTTTCTAATCTGTTAAACCATATATATAAGTAGGAAATTCCCGTCAAAATGGAGGGAAGCTAACTCTCTGTAGGGATGCAAACAGATTGGGTCATATTCGAATCAGGGTATATCCGAATCCAATCCGACACTGTTCATGCCAGGTTGGATCCGATCTGAAGATCTGGTCAGATCTGATAGGCCTCAACTTGAATTCAAATCCTATCAGTAAGTCGGGTCTTTGGATCTGATCCAATCCGACTTGTTTTCTTTAAAAATTAATAAATTATTAAAAGAAAATTAAAATATAACAATTTAAATAACGAAAAAACAAAAAATAGAAGTATTTTTTAATTATTTTCATCATATATATACATGTCTTTTATTAAAAATAAATAAATAATATAACAAATTTATAAAAATACAATATAAATAATATATTTATAAATAAATAAATAACATATATATGTATTATATATTTATATTTATAAATATATAACATATATCAGATTGGATAGGGGTGATCCGCATTCGACCAAATAGGATTGGATCAGATCATGATCCGATCCATTGCACCCCTAACTCTTTGTGCTAAGCATGTTATGGCATATTATACATATCCAGACTCAGAGAGGTCCTGTCATTATAAGTTCCACTTAAGAGATCGCTATGTCCAATGCAAAACCAATACATACAGATAGGTACATATAGCACTTTTATGCATGTTGTTATGTATGTACACACACACACACATATATACCACCATCCATTCCCCTAGATGTTTCAAGAAGAGTTCTGTACTAGAAATCTAGAATATTTAGGGGGGAGGGTTCCTCCATTAATGAATCTTAACATGATAATAAACATTACGACCATAAGTAATAAACTGAGATAATTGAAAGAGAAAAAAACTCATGAAACCCATAAGCTTTGATTAGACAATACAATATATGCATATATATTGTCAACAAGCTTGTAATGAAGTTAAACTGCTTCAGCACAATAAAGACAACTTAAGGGATGATTGATCCTTATAAATAAGAGGGCTCTTATTACAGCTTTATGGAATTGGATTCTTATGTTGTTTGAGTGTTGGTGGAACCTGCCATCTGATACTAGCTTGTTGTGTAGTCCATCTATTTTTGAATGGCACACAAAGAGAAAGAGAATTATGTGAAATTGCATAAGAGCAGATTTGTTGGGGACAGTTTAGGAAGAAAGGAACACCAGAATCTTTTGTGAAAAAGAAACGAGCTGCTCGAAAGCTAAAGAATGTATTTTGACAAGGGCAATTCAGTGGCTGAAAACTCTAAAGCTCTTTGATGCATACTCTTTTGATGACCTATGGAGAAGCTGGTTAGCAGTGGCTAATATTTCTACCAGGAAGGACAGACACGGGGTTGAATGGATGCCACCAGGGGAGGAGTTTATCAAGCTGAACTTTGATGGGAGTAGCCAAGGAAATCCAGAACCTTCAGGCATAGGAGTGCTGAGAAACAAAGACAGTAACATTATATCTTTGTACTCAGGTCCTGCGAGTGTGGAAGACTCTTTAAGGGCCGAATTACTTGCTGCTGTACAAGGAATCCAGCTTGCAAATCAGCTAGGCATAGAGGATCTGATTATTGAAGGGGATTCCCAGGTGATAGTGGGTTGGCTGAAGGATCCGGACACTGTAATTTGGGGTTTTAGAGATCTTCTCAAAATGGTTAAATGGTTAACAAGGAATATGACAATCAGAGTTCAGTGGGTAGGCAGATCAGCAAACTCAATGGCTGATTCACTTGCAAAACAAGGGGTTCTCCAGGATACTTTATTTTGGGCTTCTGTGTAATTTCTTTTGTACTTATAATTCTGTAACCAGCTTTAAGGGAAAAGTCGCATCTCGTGCCTTTCTACGGGTTGCATGTAACTCTTATTTGCTGGTTTAATAAAATTTTACTCGTTTATCAAAAAAAAAAAAGTGGATTCTTATTGCCTGTGCATTAATATGTTTATGACTTTACGTATAGTCTCTGAAAAACTAGAAAAAAAAAATATTAAAAAAGGTTTCTTACATCAAGTTCTTCCAGCACTTTCTGGCATTGCAGCTTGTTTGCCCCCGAAATAGCAGCACCAAAATCTGCCAACCTTGGAAAATTGAAGTCACCAATATGCTGCAATTGTCAACAGTAAGTGATTAGAAACCAAAAATAAATGATCTAATCTAGTCAATCATGTTCATTGGTCTATAACTATGAAAATATAATATACTTGCCAGTTCATTTTTACAGTCAGCATCTTTTCTGGCTAAAGTAACCTTTCAAGAATCATTAAGACAGTCAAACAATATATCTAATGCAAATGCAGGGAAACAGAAGTGAATCAGTAATTGACGATTTGAGATTTCATAGAAGCAGGACCAATAATGGCATGCAATACAACAAAAATCTCAAATTATATTAGTTACTTTCATCTAAAGAATATCACACAAGGAGTGGATGCGATTTGAAAGTTGTGGTTGATTGTTTTGCCAGTTCAGTGATTAAGGTTTTTGTGGTGTTAAAGGTCTTTCCCTGGTGTATCTTTTTGTTTTTCTTTTTTACAATTTTCCCTGGTGTATCTTTTTCGCTATCTAATGAATTCTATACTGATCAGTAAAAGAAAAACAAATTTGAAAAGAGCAATTAGTAATGATTAAAAGTAATTTTCCTACGTCTAACATTTTTAGTGTGTTAATATAGGGCTTTTACAAACCCTCTTGAAGCTCTATTTACATTAAGCCCTTATCAAAGAACAACCATCTGTAAGATAGATTGTTTTTTTCATGATTGCTTTATTGTTTGTGTAACAAGCAATCTGCAATCTTCTATCCAACACATAAATATAGATGTACAATTCTAATCCTAAATGAGGCAATTTCTTCTGCCATTCAAAATTTATCTTTACATGTAATTGTTAAATCAAAGTTCTCTCTCCAAAATGTCCCAAAAACCTTCCATTTCATAACTGAAAAATGACTCGGGGAAATAAAGAAAAGAACCAACTCCATCTTTACAGAACTTTGTAAAAATCGAAATACTAGTTAGCAAGCACCTTAGACAAGGAAAACTTTAACTCCAAATACTAATTTCAATAGAAATACTACCTTACGACCATTAAAGTACCGAGTAAAACCAAGGTTTAGAGTAATGATACACCCCGATATGCCGGCAAGGGTGTATCAATACTTTTTACCCCACACGTTTTTTAGTTTTTTTTTAATTTCAGTTTGATATATTTTAATATTGTTTAATAAATAAAAACATCAGTTTCCTGAAAACACCTTTAAATAGGTGTATCGGAAACCCAAAGATACAATATGATACACCTGATACAGGACATATCGTATCGATACTTTGAACCTTGAGTAAAACCATATTGCAGATGAGGATAAGTTACAGATGAAACTTCAATCACTAGCATCTCAAAATATAAAAGTTCATCTATCTTTCTTATTTAATAGAATTTCTTGATCCTTACATGGGCTGAAAAGCAAAAGAAAACTATCAGATTCAGTGAAGCCCAGGACTGACAGAAACATTTGCTGATTCTCTTGCTAAGGAGGCAGTTAATAAAGATAATCCGTATTGTGGCCCTGACCTGGCAGGCAGGCAATGCTTGTACTTTGAGGCTTGCTAGCTGCACTTAGCCAAGCAAGCTCTCTTCTCTCATTTATTTGCAATAAAATTTCTCTTGATCAATATCCTGTCCTCCATTAGAGGACAAAGAAAACTGAATGGTTCTCTTGTAGATTCCAACAGTAATCCTTTATTGAATAACAAAGAGAAATAAAATTTTATTGAGTAAAAACTACTAAGGAAAGGAAATGTACACCTATTCATTCTCTACAATGATATCCAGAGTAAACTATGAGTTTGATCTGGATGATGATCTATGGATGTCCTAAAGCTCCAGATGTCAGAATAGAACCACCACCCTGTTCTTGTCTTCGAAAATTCCCCAACAGACCACAAATTGGTAACACTGCACTGAATCCAGAATATTTTAAACTTTTATTTCCAGCAAAAGATACTAAGAAAACTTCACAAGGACTACTGTGGCTGAGCAGTGACTTTATAAACAATGAAGAGAATAAAGGCCAAAAAAGCTGCACAACTACAAGTGATGAATAAGTGCCTAGTATCTTCTTCATGTATATTGCATAAAAAGCATAGGCTTGACATTCCGGATCCTCTATTTTTAAACAACCTGAGGTCAGAAAATGATATCCATGGACAATAATCTTGCAAAAGCATCCATTCTTGGAGGAAGTGATCACTGCAAGCACCCCAAATCTGAGAAGTTTCACCTGATTTCTGATAAATGCATCATAAACAACTTCATTGAGAAGCACCCATTGGTGCATTCCTTCCACCATCTTACAGCCTGAGATAAAGGTGAGATCTTTGATAACTCAAGTTTTCTTTCATTCTCAATTTCTGTCTAAAAGGTTCTGAAAATTGGACACCATACAATTATTTCTTATTTCAAAACATTGATCCAAGGTAATGTCTTTTGAGCTAAGCCAATGTGACATGAAGAATCAGACTAGAGACATTACCTGCTTCAAGTTCTGAACAACCAACAAAGAACTGATGAAACATCATTTTTTCTAGCCATAGAAATATACTATTAGTAGAGGAAATGTTGTAAGGCTTATTTAATTGTTACTTTATAGCTGCTGTTAGTAGGCTGACTTCTTAGGATACTATCAGTTAGTTACTTGTCTTTTTTTCTTATTAATTTGGTTCTAGGGTGTGCCGCCAGAAGCATACTTGTAATTTCTATTCTTTTATTGAGTTAATATAAATAGAAAACCGGCGGCAGCCAGTAGCATCTTTTTTCTCTCAATCGTACCTCTCTTTTTCCTTCTCTTTCTCTCTCTCTCTCTCTCCCACTCTCCATGAATCATTACATGGTATCAGAGCAGGTTTTCTGGGCTGTAAAAGACCCACAATCCCTCCTGTTTTGAGCAAGGTTTCCTTCTTTAAAAGTTTTGGACGTGGAAGACAGGGAAACCCTAGTAAGTTACTGGCGGAAACCCTAGAAGTTTTCTGGCGGCAATTCCTGATTCCTGTGTTTTTTCTTGGTCGTAATACCAAGAAAACCCTAGTCGGAGAAGGGCGATGCTGGTACAGACTCCCTTCCTCCTCTGTTCGATGCTGTGAAATCGATTTCAGGTTAGCACCTTCGTACAAGTGCTGAACAGGTGTGTTCTTTGTTTCAGTCTTCTTTGGCCAATGATGTGTAGGGCTCATTCCTTAGTTATATAGATATTTGTTTGGATGTTGAATTGTTAGACTGTATGACCTACAGTCAGACTAATAGTAATGTCTGCCTTGGTTGTGTTGAACTGATTACCGGGCTGGTTTAATGACTAGTGGTGTTGACTGAACCTTCTCAGAGTTGTTTTCAGCAGTGTTTTTTGTTCTCTTCCTCACATCCTAGAAGTAAATTCCTTGAGGGTTGGTATTCTGTTTGTGGCTGCTGAGTAGTTGGGTGGTCTTTGGACTGTTTTTCAGTAGTATCCGATGGCAAATTATGAATCAACTTCATCGGGGGTTACACCAACCCGCAGCACAGCAGGTATGGGAGGTGAAAACATGGTTTTTCCCATGCCAATTACCCTTTTAAACGGTCTGAACTACCTAGAGTGGGCTAAGAGCGTAAAACTCTATGTAACGGCAAGGGGTAAAGCTGGTTACATTAATGGAAGGGTGAAAGAACCCAAGGGTGAGACAGCTGAACATGATAGGTGGGACCAAGAAAACAGTATGGTGATGTCTTGGCTCCTCGCAGCCATGGAACATGATGTGAAGAAAAACTTTATGTGGGCAGACACCGCTAGTGAGATCTGGGAACAGGCCAAAACTATCTATTTTACCAGTTATAGGCTGAATCTTCAACATGTAAACAGGGAAACCGTAGTTTGTCTTCATATTATTCAGCCCTTACCTCCATATGGAAAGAATTGGATCATTATCAAGCTATAGAGTGAAAACATGATGATGATGCTAAGGCTTACAGGAAGCTGGTCTCTCAGCAACGTGTGCTTGCCTTCTTGTTGGGATTGAACCCTGCATATGAACCGTAGAGGGTACAGATCCTAGGAAGCAAAGAGTTGCCTACGGTTCACGAGGTATACTCCCCTGTTCAATCAGAAGAAAGTAGACGGAATGTAATGGTTACAGATGAGGGGGAGCAACAAGTTGCTTTGGCTGCAATAAATAATAACTCCACAGGGAAGAAAAGTGACACTAAGAAGACTGATGATAAAGATAAGTTGTTCTGTACCCATTGTTGGCGTTCATGACATACATGTGACACTTGTTGGGACATCCACGGGAAACCCAAGTGGGCAACAAAGAATCAAGAGAAGGGTAAAGGTCAAGGTCAAGGTCAAGGTCAGAAGAAAATGAACATAGCACATGTGGCAACCCAAGATACTCAGGTTGCCGGTAGTACCCGGGACCACCCTATTAAGTCTGACCCCAAGGAAGATATAATGAATTCCTTCAGAGAGCACCTGGAATCTTATGGTAGGGCTTTGCAACAAATGGACAACTCAGTCACTAGTACTCCCTCTACTTCTTTTGCATCTACTTCAGGTAATACGGCTTCTGCATTCCATGTCACTCCCACGGATTCCCCTTGGATCATTGACTCAAGGGTCTCCAACCACATGACCGGTAAGCCGAACTTGTTTCAGTCTTATAGCCTTTTGTCAGGAGGGATAGAGTGAGACTTGCAGATGGTTCTTTTTCCTCCATTGCAGGCCAAGGATCAATATCTCTTCCCCATGGCCTTAACCTGAATTGTGTATTGCATGTCCCTCAACTTCCTATAAATTTGCTTTCAATTAGTAGCATTACAAGCTCTTTGAACTGTAGTGTGACCTTTTTTGCTGACTCGTGTTTTTTAGGACCTAACTTCTGGGAGGACGATTGGTAGAGGAAGCCTAGTGGATGGTCTCTACATTCTTGACAACAAAGCTGGTCTCTCGGTGTCATCCTCAGAGTCACAGAGTCAGTCAAATAAGAGTCAAATTTTTTTGTGGCATAGTCGTTTAGGTCATGCTTCTTTCGAAATAATAAAGTCTTTGTTTCCAGTCTTATTTAAGTCATGTTCAGTGTCAGAGTTCATGTGTCAAACGTGTCAGTTAAGCAAACAATGTAGAACAACTTTTCACTCAAGTAATAAAAGATCAAATGTTCCTTTTCATGTTGTGTATTCTGATGTATGGGGGCCTACCAATGTAATCTCTAAGGGCGGATATAAGTACTTTATCACATTGATCGATGATTACTCTCGCTATACATGGGTAAATCCTATGCGTAGTAGAGACGAAGTTCCAAAGATAGTGAAAGACTTCTAGAGGGTGGTATTTACGCAATTCCATGTTGAAATACAGATCTTCCAATTCGATAATGCAAAAGAATACTTCCATGGGGAGCTCAATGAGTTCTTTGCCTCCCACGGATCTATTCATAGGAGCTCATGCGCTAGAATACCACAACAAAATGGTGTTGCAGAAAGGGAAAACAGACACCTCCTTGAGGTAACTCGCGGAATGATGTTACACATGAATGTTCCAAAAAGGTTTTGGGTGGATGCGATACTCGCAGCTGCTTATGTCATCAATCGCATGACCTCCAAAGTGCTGAACTACATGGCCCCTCATCAATTATTGTACCCTCAATCTCCTTTATTTTCCATCCCCATGAGAGTCTTAGTTGTCGTGCCTTTGTACATGATTTGTCTCCATCTCGAGGTAAGTTAGACCCTCGGTCCATTCCTTGTGTCTTTCTGGGGTATCCCTCCTCTCAAAAAGAGTATCGGTGTTTTGATCCAGTTAGTCATAAGTTTTTTGTGTCTATGGATGTGTCCTTCTGTGAGTCGGAGCCATTCTTCCCTGCTTCTCCTCAGGGGGAGAGTAGTAGTGTGGAAGAGGAGAAGTAGGTTCAGGTATCTCTTCCTTCTATTTCGGACCTTGCTCCCTTCCGTGTCTTCCAACTTACACGTCGTAGAGATCAGCGATGTGATAGAGATATGGAGCAGCCAAACACTGAGCAACTGACACCATTAAACTCCCAGGAGGTAAGTCCACCCCCTAACCCTACTCCTACTGTGGATGACCTTGACATTCCTATTGCCCAACGAAAGGGAGTCAGGTCATGCACTACCAAACACCCCATTACCCATTTTGTCTCCTATGATCACATTCCCCCTCATACCAAGCCTTCCTATCGGCCGTTGATTGTATCCCTGTTCCCAAAAATGTTGCAGAAGCCTTAAAATGCCCTGAAAGGACAGATGCCATGAAGGAGGAGATTAACGCTCTTCACAAAAATCAAACTTGGGAATTGGTGGATCTTCCAAAGGGGAAAGACCCCGTGGGGTGTAAATGGGTGTTCACGGTTAAGCACAAGGCAGACGGAACAGTTGAAAGGTACAAAGCAAGATTAGTAGCCAAAGGGTACACACAAGTATACGGGGTTGACTATGATGAGACTTTTGCTCCAGTAGCTAAGATGAATTCAATTAGGGTTCTCCTGTCCTTAGCTACTAATCTTGATTGGGAATTGCATCAACTAGACATAAAGAATTATTTTCTGAATGGTGACTTAGAGGAGGAAGTATACATGGTTCAACCCCCTGGATTTTGTGCCAAAGGAAGTGAAAATAAGGTGTGCAAGCTGCGAAGGTCTCTCTATGGCTTAAAACAGTCTCCCAAAGCCTGGTTCAGTAAGTTTCACATGGCAGTTCAACAGATGGGCTTCAAACAATGTCAATCTGATCATACACTCTTTGTGAAGAGATGTCAGGAACAGGTTGTTGTATTGATAGTGTATGTGGATGATATCATCATTACAGGGAGTTGGAACTCAGAGATACAGAACTTGAAACAATTCCTTGCATCTAAATTTCAAGTGAAAGATCTACGCCTCCTGAAGTATTTCCTTGGGATTGAAGTTGCCCGCTCAGAAGGGTATCTTTGTCTCTCAAAGGAAATACACCCTTGATCTATTACAGGATACAGGCAAATTAGGTGCAAAACCGGCAGATACTCCTATGGATGCGGACCACAAGTTAGGTGACTGTGTTGGTGAACCTCTGAAAGATGTGAAACAGTTCCAAAGGTTAGTGGGAAAGCTAATTTATTTGTCCATGACCCGTCCAGACATTGCCTATTCCGTTGGGGTCCTAAGCCAATTCATGCACCCTCCTAAGAATCCACACATGGAGGCAGCAGAGAGAGTTCTTAGATACTTGAAGAAATATCCCAGAACAGGCCTACCATTCAGTAAACACAATCACCTAAAGGTGGAAGTCTTTACAGATGCTGATTGGGCAAGAGTTGTGGATGACAGAAAGTCCACTAGTGGGTATTGCACATTTGTGGGAGAAAATCTGGTGACCTGGAAAAGCAAGAAACAAAGTGTGGTAGCAAGGTCAAGCGCTGAAGCTGAATATAGAGCTATGGCACATGGAGCTTGGAATTCTTGTTCATAGTCCTATGTCCCTCTACTGTGACAACAAGGTTGCAATAAACATTGCCAGCAACCCTATCCTACATGAGAGGACCAAGCACATTGAGGTGGACAAACACTTCATAAGGGAAAAATTGGAAAAAAGGGAAATTTAAATCCCTTATGTCAACTCCAAGGAACAACTTGTTGATGTCCTCACAAAGAGGCTTCCATACTCGCGGCACAATGAGTTATGTGACAAGCAGGGCATGATAGACATATTCAGCCCAACTTGAGGGGGAGTGTTGCAAGGCTTATTTAATTGTTACTTTATAGCTGTTGTTAGTAGGCTGACTTCTTAGGGTACAGTCAGTCTGTTACTTGTCTTTTTTTCTTATTATTTTGGTTCTAGGGTGTGCCTCCAGGGGCATACTTGTAATTTATATTCTTTTATTGAGTTAATATAAATAGAAAACTGGCGACAGCCAGTAGCATCTTTTTTCTCTCAATCGTACCTCTCTTTTTCCTTCTCTTTCTCTCTCTCTCTCTCTCCCACTCTCCATGAATCATTACAGAAACCTCTTAAAGCAAACAATTCAATACTTGCATGCGACAACCCTTTTTCATTAGGCCTCTTTTTTCTTTCTAATATCTCCAAAGAAATCTCCCAATAGAGCTTTGTTCATACTTCATTTACTCCAGTTCTTCTAAAACCTAAACCTCCTAACTTGTTGTGTTTGTGCACTAACTCCCATTTCATCAATTGAAATCCACCCCTCCCAATTATTAAAAAAAAAAGATTTCTTATGAAGTCAATCTTTTTTTTTTCCAATTGTATCAACAACTGATGCCAAGATTTCAAGTACATAACAATCAAAAGAAGTCTAATATACCGGCAGAAGTTCCTTTACAAGGATGACTCTTCCTACTTGACAAGTGAGAAATAATAAGCATTAGTTTAATACCTTGGAAAACTTTTTTTTTATGGATAGCATGTTGAATTTTATTGTTGTGAGAAAAAGAATGGGTATATACAAAACAGTGCCCAGCACCCCAAAGCAGGGGGAAAAAAACTTTCTTTAACTGTTTACATTTACATTAAAAAGCCCTTTGTACCCCCCCCCCCCAAAAGAGCAGCCATCTGTTCACCCCCTGCTTTGCTAAGGTGCCTACAATTTTGTTAGCAGCTCTAGGCACCCCCTGGAATCCCTTGATAATGTCCTTTCCCCAAGCTCTTACTTCCCTCATAATTGTTCAGAAATGCCATGTAACCAGGTTATCATTTCTAAGCCAGCCCAGCACCACTTTAGAATCTCATGATGACACCTTGATAATAATACCTTGGGGAACCTCACCACTTCATAAACCTAATAATTGATATAATTTATTATTTACTTGCAAGGATAATTTGGTTTGTTCAGTTCAGTATATTTGTGTTAATTTGTCTTCGTTAAGATTAATGCTGAAAAACTAGGCATCATAACCATTTATTTACTTCCTTGGATTATCACCTTATACACCTAACCAGCTAACCTTTCATATGAATTTTTATTGAGTTGCAAGGAAATTAGATCAATTCAGTTCAGAAGGTTTATGTTTATTTACTTTCATTAAAAGTAATATTTAGAGTATTTATTTATGTTAGAGAATATCAACATATTCAAGGACCTCACCTAATAGCTTAAGCTTTTAGGTGGAATGGTTCTTTGAGATGGTATCAGAGCCATTTTGACCAAGTGGTCTAGTGTTCGATCCCCGTTACCCCCATTATAATTAAATAAGTTTCAACACAAGGTATGGGTGGGCCTGTGTTTGTTCACGCTTCAAGTCCAATAGGCTTTCGTGTAAGGGGGCGTGTTAGAGAATATCAACATATTCAAGGACCTCACCTAATAGCTTAAGCTTTTAGGTTGAATGGTTCTTTGAGAATTTAAATCATCCCTATGACTTAATTAAATAAAGAACAATATGTTGGCATGACTTACCCAATCTTTCCCTAATTTCTTTCCTCCCTCATCTTTCTTCCTTTTCCCTTTCTTCTTTCTTCTTCTTCCATCATTTAACTGGCAGTAGAATTATTAAACAGATAGAATTCAACAATGAATTGATGTTCACATCCAATAGAATTCAACAGTTCCATTAGAGTAGGAGGATGAGAAGCAAATGAATGCAAGGAATAGAATCCCAAGTGAAGCAGACAAGTGATCAATGAGGGTAATTTCTACTATTAGAAATATGAGATATGCACATCTACAGATTCAGTAAATTCAAAAGCCTCCAGAGCCCAACCTAGTATACGAGAGCAAAATGGTAATGAATCCTACTAGGTAACAAAATTCAAATGCATGCAACATTTACAAAGAGTTTAACTAAAAACCAAAATACATAAAAATAGGGACAAACCTGGGTATATGTCTGGACATGATCCCTCCATAAGGAACTTGTCTTAAGAACATCCCTTAGGGTTGCTATAACTTCAAAAGATGTGGCTTTAATAACATCATCATCCTTATTATAAGGTTTATCCTGCAACAGAGATAACAACCTGATGTGAGAAGTAGATATGCAAATGAGAAATCTTTTGAACAACTCATAAGGAACTCCAAAAAAAAATATCTAAGTTCTTATGCCAAATAAAGAGAAAATTTTGAGACAGGGATAGCACACCTTAAGATGATCAACTTTAACCGTAAGGGGATCCTCGCTAACCTGCATAAAAGAGTCAAAAGTTCTTAGTCCTGGGAACTTTTCAGTAAGGGGACAATAAACATCAAATCTTGTAAAAGGCTGAGAAGTGATCTATTGCAAGTTGAAGGGTCTAGAAGAAGGGCAAGGTCATTGAAGTAGTGAGAAATGATTTAAGGGCACATAATTTAACAATGGAGATGGGCACTGAACAGAGTGGAATGGTAGAACAGAATTAATGCAGCTAACCCCATATAGTTAGGACAAGGCAAAGTCAAGTTTTGTAGTCTTAATATAAAGCATCTCTCCCATTTCAGAGAGGTAAAGCCTTCAGATCTGTTAGTTACATTAATCGTCCATTCTTCACTCTACTGTAGTTGTTTTTGCTCTTGTCATCTTTCATTAACCTGGTCTTCTCTGTTTGGCATTGTTCTTCCACCCAATTTCTATTACTGGGTTGTGTCAGAAGACTCAGAAGTCAGAAGAAATTGATTGGTCCTGCTAACCTGATATCACAGGTCCAAATTTTAGTTTATCCTCTTTTTTTTCCTATTTCAGATTTGACTATGCACTATTGATTGTTTAATTCTAGTCTTTTTTCGTCAGCTTAATTCTAGTTATTTTTGTACTCATCCAGTTTCACTTTTAAGCTTCTCTCCTCTTTTCAGCCATTTTTTTCTCCTTTTTTTTCTGTAATCAGCTCACCTTGCACTTGTTAAAAGAGTTGCAGGAATCTGACTCTATGGCCCCCAAGAAGAGAGAATGGATTCTTTCTTCTTCTCAATGGTTATTTTTGGTAGCTGTTGAAGGAGTAGGAATTTTCTCTTTTTTTTTTGATAATTGAAATAAATTTATTAATCAGCAATAGACAATAGTACAAAATCCCCAAGGAGAGGCACGAGTGGCAACCTCTCCAGGCTAGTTAAGTACAAGTTTCCAGATTACTAATAACTTACAAAGTAGCACAAAAAAGATCTTCCCTGGAAACCCCCTGTTTGGCTAAAGAATCAGCCATAGAATTAGCAGACCTGCTAACCCATTTTACCTCAACTCTCATATTGCTGGTTAACCACTTTACTTTTTTGATGAGATCTTTGTAGCCCCAAATGGTAGTATCCGGGTTTAGAAGCCACCCCGTTACCTCCTGAGAGTCCCCTTCAACTAGGAGATGCTCCACCCCAAGTTGGTTAGCAATCTGAATTCCTTGTACTGCAGCAAGGATTTCTGCCCTTGTGGAGTACCCCACTCCCACCAGCCCTGAGAATAAGGAGATTATGTTGCTGTCCTTATTTCTCAGGACACTCCCTATACCTGAAGGCCCGGGGTTACCTTGGCTGCTTCCATCAGAATCCAACTTGATGATGTCTTCCAAAGGAGGAACCCATTCTGATAAAATTCTATTCTTGTTTGTTGAAGTGTTAGCTATTATTAACCAATTCCTCCACAAGTCATTTGGTAAGCCCTGCTATGGTATGTTCACTGGTGAGCTGTTTCGAGGGAGCTCACCCTCCTGAAATGGATGAGAGGAAGAAGACGAGAGAGAGAGAGAACAGAGAGAGAGAGAGAGAGAGAGAGGGAAAATCTCAATGATTCTTCTTGCTTTCATGCATTCGCGAATGGCCTATATAACAAATGGCCAACTGCCACTATAACCGATTCTGACATTCTCAGTGCATGTTCTCGGTACATGATTAATTTTCAAAACATGGACGTCGGTTGTATACGAGAGTGATGGATGGTGTCACTCGCGTGATCCTGGGTTTATTCTGGACTGGCGCCTGGGCCTGATGGGCCTGACCTGCACCGCTCGGGTCTTCTCCTCCACTGGGCCTAACATTCCTGTCTCCTTCAAGAATGACCTTGTCCTCAAGGTCGAGTGTAGGGAACTGGTGTTGCAGTTGGTCATAGTCCTCCCACGTGGCATCTTCCTGAGGTAGTCCACGCCACACAACTAGGGCCTGTTTAAAGACCTTACTGTCCTTGCGAACCCAACGTAGATCTCTGATCAGTAGAGGCTCAAACACCACTTTCCCTTCCTCTGTGAATTGTGGATGGCTGGGACTGGTGACACCGGTGGAAGCCAGGCATGGCTTCAGAAGGCTGACATGGAAGACGGGGTGCAGCTGGCACCCAGCAAGCAAGTGGAGACAGTAGGCCACAAGCCCAATTCGTTCTGCCACCTGAAATGGGCCGAAATACCTAGGAGATAGCTTATGGGATGCCCTCCTCACCAGGGAGGTCTAAACCCAATCCCCAACTAAGCATGGTTTCAAATGTCGCCAAATGTCGCTAATGTCGCCCGACATATGTCAATGTCGAGGCTCACCAACACGAAAATGGATGGTAATATAAAAATACATTATTTCGGTCAACATTTCCTATATTTCGGAAATGTCGACCAAATCAGCCCAAATAACCAAAAAAAATACGGTTTTTCCTATTATGTCGACAGGATGTCGACTAATGTACATTAATAATATAATATATTAGTATATTATATTAATATAAATTATTCCATTAATAATTTCAATTTAATATTTCAAATAAAATATTTATAAAAAATAATTAACAGAATATAAAAAAAAGAACAAATTAATTACTTTATAATATAAAACATAAAATATTTTTCAAGTAATAAAATATTAACTAGTTAGTATTTTATTAAAATCAGAAAATGTTTATTAAATTTTATAATAAATCATATTCTACACTTAATATAAAAAATCATAATAAATTCATTAAATTTTATAAGAAATCAGAATTTATCATAATCTTAATACTACAAAAAGGAAAATCAGTTTATTAAATTTATAATAAAGCACAATGTATTATAACTTTAATATTTAAAAAATCAGAATAAATGCATTTCTATTTACTACTGTGAAATAAATATATTAGAATTTATAATAAATCAGAATTAAAAATAAGAAAAGAAAATATCAGATAATCTTGTAAAAACATCAAAATGCATAATAAATCAGTAAATCATCATTTACTAATTTGTTATTGATCTTAGTTTCTTAGCTTTATATAATGGTTGGGAATAATATAATAGTCTATAAAGATGTATTAATGCTTCTTTTATCATTTTACAAAATATCTTTGCATATTTCCACATATTTCATAATATTTCCACAATGTCTCTAATTTTTACAATATTTCCCCTCAACATTTCCGACATATATCCTATATTTTGGTAAGCGACATTTCCATCGACATCGACATTTTAAACCTTACAACTGAGAACTCTAATTCTCGATGCTTCTTGTCATAGGCTAACTTCATTTGTTGTTGGGCCTGTTGCAAGTGGAATTTGAGGAGTTTGATAGTATTATCCCTTGCTTGTAACTGTGTTTCTACCTTGGCAACCGACGAAGTACCTGGCTCATACGGCAGAATGGAAGGAGGTTCATAGCCGTGTAGCACTTTAAAGGGCGTCGTTCCAACTGAAACTTGGAACGTGGTGTTATACCAATATTCTGCCCAGGGCAGCCACTGGACCCACTGTTTGGGCTTATCACCCACAAAACACCGCAGGTATGTCTCCAAGCAACTGATTGTCCACCTATCTGCGGATGGTAGCTGGTAGAATGCAACATCTGAACCCCTTGAGCTGTGAAATAAGCCTTCCAGAAGGCACTCATGAAAAGGGGATACTGATCAGTTAATATGGACTGTGGTGTCCCGTGCAGTTTGGCTACCTCCCGAATATAGGCCTGGGCCACTGTAGTTGCTGGATAGGGGCAGGAAAGACTGATGAAGTGAGCATATTTACTTAGTCGGTCCACCACCACCAACACCATTGATTTTCCCTGAGACGTGGGCAGCCCAGTTATAAAGTCCATAGTGACTTCTTCCCATACCCCTTCCGGAATTGGTAGAGGTTGCAACAACCCCACCGGAGTCTGTGCGCTATACTTCTGCTGCTGGCAAATAGTACAACGGGCCACAAATTCTTGCACCATCCTTTTCATACCCTTCCAATAATAGTGGGCTGCCAGGCGTTTATAGGTGCGGAGAGCTCCCGAGTGTCCCCCTTGGGCCGAATTATGGAAGAGTTGAGGCATCTCCTGGTGATGCTTGGATTCCCCAGAAACCACCATCGACCCTTGTAGAAGAGTATGCCGTTCTGGACTGTGCAACCTGGGACCTGGGCCGCATCCTCAAGGATCTGGGCCCGAATTTGGGCTAAGTGGGGGTCATCCTGGGCTTCCTGTTTCAATTGGGAAGACAATGGATAAGTCAGCTATGACAGGCCCATCAAAGTAAACTCACCAGCTCTAGAGAGTGCATCGGCTACTGCATTAGAAGCCCCAGATTTGTATTCGATTGCAAAGTCAAACCCCATTAACTTGTAGGCCCATTTATGCTGATTTGGGCCCAAAACTCGCTGCTCCAACAAGTGTTTAATGCTGCGGCGATCCGTCCTGATAGTAAACCTACGGCCCAATAGATAGGCCCTCCATCTTTGAACCGCCAAAGCAATGGCCGTGAGCTCCTTCTCATAAGTGGACTTAGCTTGGGCCTGTGATGAAAGAGCCTTGCTGAAGTAGGCTAAGGGCCTGCCTTGCTGCATCAACACAGCCCCAATTCCCTTACCTGAGGCATCGGCCTCTACTACAAACTCCAAATCGAAATTTGGAAGAGCCAGCGTAGGTGGAGTGGTTACTACTTCCTTGAGGACCTGAAATGCTTCTTCTGCTTGTTGGTCCCACACAAATGAGTGTTTCTTCAGCAGCCACGTGAGGGGAGCGGCAAGAACCCCATATCCTCTAATGAACCGGCGGTAATAACCCGTCAGTCCAAGGAACCCCCTGAGAGCCCGTGGGGAGCTGGGTCGGGCCCAAGAGATCATGCAACTAATCTTCTCTGGGTCTGTGTAAACTTGTCCTCCAAAAATAATATGCCCCAAGTAGCTGGTCTGGGAATGCCCAAACGAGCATTTTGAAGGTTTGGCGAACAACTGATGTTGTCGAAGAAGGTTTAATACACATTGTAAATGCTCCAAATGGGAGGCCCAGATGGAACTGTAGACAAGTATGTCATCGAAGAACACTAGGACAAATAGGTGCAGATAAGGCTTGAAAATCTCGTTCATGAGTCTCTGGAACGAAGAGGGGGCATTGGTCAGCCCAAAGGGCATCACTAAGAACTCAAAATGTTCGTCTAAGGTCCTGAAAGCTGTTTTATGAATGTCTTCAAGGTGGACCCGGATCTGGTGGTAACCTGATCGCAAGTCCATCTTAGAGAAGTATTTAGCTCAGCCCAACTCATCAAATAGCTCCTCGATCAAGGGTATGGGGTACCTGTCCTTGATCGTGATGTGGTTCAAGGCTCTATAGTCCACACAGAATCTCCAGCTCCCATCCTTCTTTCTTACCAAAATGACTGAGGAGGAAAAGGGACTGCTGCTGGGCCTGATAAATCCTTTGTCTAACAGCTCTGTCACCATACATTCCACCTCTACCTTTTGATAATGGGGGTAGCAGTAGGGTCTGACATTAGCGGGTGGGGCTCCGGGCTGGATAGGAATCCAGTGGTCATGGTCCCGGGTGGGTGGTAATGAGGTGGGTTCTTGGAAAATCTCGGAGTAGGACTGAAGCAGAAGTTGGAGCTGTTAGGCTTGGCTTGGGGTGAGGCTAGTGTTTTCTGTGAGTGGAATGGGCCCAGTTGGTATAGAGCCCATGCTCATCAAATATGGGATGGACTCTTGTTGACAAGTCTTGAGAACCACCTCTAAGTTGTCAGCAGATATGGATTGGGCCCTATTCCCTTTTAACATGTAGGAGTTCCCTTCATAATTAAATTGCATGGTCAAGTTGGCCCAATTACATACCACCGGGCCTAGCAACTGAAGCTGTTGTATGCCCCAAGACAATGTCTGCCCCCGTGAATTCTAACGGGTGTAAATCCACATGAAATTTGTACCCCTGAATCTTCAATTCTACAGACTTGCACTTGCCATCACAAGAGATTTGGTGGCCGTTGGCGACATTAACTGCAAACGGGGAGACAGGTTCTATCACCAACCCCAGTTGCCTGGCCAGTCGTGGTGTAACAAAATTTAGAGAGCTGCCACTGTCAATCAAGACAGCCACTCTCTTCCTTGAGATCAAACCTTGCACTTGCATGGTCCTCGGGGCCTAATATCTGGCTAGAGCCTGAAGGGATATGACGCAGTACTCTACTTCCAGAATCACCTCCATTTGGTGGACCTCCGGGTCACCGGTTTGGGTCTCATAGTCATCCTCTCCTTCTACTTGTAGAAGATATACCTGCTGGGCCTTGCATTTGTGGCCTGGGACGAATTTTTCGTCGCAATTGTAACAGAGACCCCTCTCCCTATAGGCCTGCATCTCCGTCCAAGATAGCTTCCAGTAAGGAAGCGTCATTGCTCCAGCTCTTCTGTTCGGCAGAGCAGGTAAGGGTACCGGTTTGGGGGTAACAGGGGTTGGAAGTAGAGGCCTAGGTCTCGGTTCAGCCTTAGAATGAGGTCCCTTCTGAATCAGGCCCACTTGAGGCCCGTTAGGTCTACCCAACTTCTTAAGTCGGTCCAATATCTCCTCCTGAAGTTTGGCCAACCCTACTGCCACCATCAGGGTAGTCGGTTGCATGGTATTCACCTCTATTCAAATGTCTTCTCTTAGTCCCCCTATAAAGCACCCTACCAAGGCAGCCTCCGGCCAGCCCTAAACCCGAGTGGACAACCGTTTGAATTCATTTTGATATTCCCTCACCGTCCCTGTCTGTCTCACCCGAGAGAGAGTCTCATTGAAGTTTTCATGTCCAGAGGGACCGAACCTCACACGTAGGGCTTAGGTAAGGTCCAACTAGGTGGTCTGAGGGTGGGTCTTACGGTACCACTGGGACCACATGATAGCTTCACCATCCATATGTATGGCAGCAATGGAGACCCTCTGATCTGCCGGGGTCTCATGGAACTCAAAGTAACGTTCTACCCGGTAAATCCGAGGAATGGGATCATCACCTGAATAAAGAGGAAAGTCGATTTTGGCAGCCTTGACTAGAAATGCCCCTCCTCACCGAACGCCGCTGCTGCTGGATCCTTCAACCTCCGTGGATTTGGGAGCTGATGACATTCGTTCCAACTGGCCAACCAGTGCTGAGAGAGTTTCTTTGATTTCTCTCAGTTCATTGGTAGTCTGTCGAACTTCTCCTTCTACCCGGTCAATCTGTTCTTCAGCAAACGAAGCTCTAGTGGTTGGCATTGAGGCAAGGCTCTGATACCAATTGGTAAGCCCCGCTATGGTATGTTCACTGGTGAGCTGTTTCGAGGAAGCTCGCCCTCCTGAAATGGATGAGAGGAAGAAGACGAGAGAGAGAGAGGGAAAATCTCAATGATTCTTCTTGCTTTCATGCATTCGTGAATGGCCTATATAACAAATGGCCAGCTGCCACTATAACCGATTCTGACATTCTCAGTGCATGTTCTCAGTACATAATTAATTTTCAAAACATGGACGTCGGTTGTATACAAGAGTGATGGGTGGTGTCACTCGCGTGATCCTGGGTTTGTTGAATGTGCAGGTTAGATTGATACTGCAAGATTCAAATGCTACTTCAGAGAGAGAGAGAGAGAGAGTTGGCTGCTACTTCAGATACACTAGCTAAATTGGAATTGAAACGGTGTTTTTCTAATGGTGACAGCATGAGTCTGAATAGTTTTTATTTCAAGTAGATTGTCCATTTTTTCATATTTTGTGCATTTCTCTACATCGTCTCATGTACACCTTTATCTTTTTTGCTATATCATATAATTCATATCAGTCACTTTCTTTATAAATATGTCCAAATTCTTGCAAAATACTAAGCCTTTATAACTTCAAAAAATTTGAGGGTACTGCAATACTTTCACAAGTATCAGATATACTCAACAGAACACAAAATCAGGTATCTCATGAAAACTGTCCCATGAAGACTTTGAGAAAAATTTAATAGGTCTGTACACTTAGATACAACTTACCATCTCAGTTATCTGCAGTCGCCTATGACCAATAAGAACTACCTGATCCCCTTGGATACTAGTTATCTGGCTTGTCAAATTCAAAAAACAAAAAAAAGGAACTGTTAGAGAGGTTCACCACTTTGAAAGTGTCACACAAAAAGTTCTTTGACCAAGTCAATGCAAGAGATCACTAGAAGTTTAGTAGGAGATACCTGTGCCAAGGTGCCAACTTCATGAAGACGACTGAACAATTCTTTTCCTTTGAGATCATATATATTCTTCTCTGTTTCTGAACCAGATGAAAGACTAGAATCTGACCCTGGTTCATCTTTAAGCAGAAAAGCACCCGCATATGGGGCCTGTCGTTTACGATTTTCCACTAAAGCTGCTAATAGTTTGGGATCCTGCAGGAAAACCTCAAACTTTTCTATGAGCAAGTATTATCTTTTTTGGGGGTCAAATATGACCATGTAATTGAATTATGTCTTTTGTAGAGTGTCATTAGGAACAACAAAAAAAAATAGATACCAATTGCAGTTTTACACAGTAAAACAAAGAAACATCATTTAAGAAACCTAAAAGTACGGTTTGTATTATTGATTGTAATTAAGTATTAGAAAACAACAATCACAAGACTGCAATTTTCTATGTACATGAAAAAGATAAAACCTAGTTCAGTTCGCAAATAAACATAAGTCAAAGACCCATTATGCAATCATATGTAAATGAACATTGGACAAATCAGACCATAAACTCCACAAAAAAAAGTGTACTTAGAAATCAAAGGAGGAAAATTGAAATATAATTATCTGAGAATTTGATGTCATCAACTCCAATTTGCTGTCAGTCATAAGAGAAAAAGAAGGTCATGGCCCCTACCCCAGACGAGAAAACACAGTTGTAAAAAATAATCATCAATTTTGTGAATTTAAAAATAAATTAGTAATTGAGTAATTGAGTTATTCAAGTTTTCCCTTATCACTAATATAAGAATATTCACAATTACCACAGTTGAATAAAATAATCATTAATTTTGTGTATTTAAAGTTCAATTATTAATCCAATAATGAGCTATTTCAACTTTTCCCTATCAATAATATATCATTATTCACAATTACCAATAAAAAAAGGGGCAAAGGTGGACATGACTCAGTTATTGCCAGAATTTACTGAACAAAGACTATAGCAGTCCTTACAGGAATTGAAATTTGAAAACACATTAGCTCTTAGAAGATCAGACACCACATATACAGTGATGGAACTTTGGAATCTAAAGCCAAAGAGGCAATGGGAAAAGATACTGTGTAGTGCACTTGGGGTGAGATTTGAGAGATCTTGGATTGGCCTCTTTCACCTTCTGTTTTAAGAGGCCATTGATGGTTCATCCTGTATTATCTGAAGATTCTGAACATAGAAGCCGAGACCAAGCATCTGATGTTTTAACTGCTAGGACCAAAGGGTCAAAAGTCAATTTTATTAGTTGATCATTTCTTTTGATATATAATATATTCATTGTTCATCAACCAAAACATTTCTACTATTTGTCCAGTCTTGAACTCTATCCTGAAGGCCAAAAAGAAAAGCTTGATCTTGAGGATGTGCCAACCTTTGAAAGGCTAGCTCCAGTACCTTGAATTGGAGAAAAGAAAGAGGGAAGTACTAAGGTGTTTTTTTTATTTCTTACTAAGGAAGGTATTATTCCATTTTGAGTACTAGAAATATGTAATTTTATTTATTAGTCCAAAAGAATTGCCAAAATAACAAATCTAACACAACTAAACAGGGAAAAAAATGCAGTCCTTCCCTCCCAAGATCATGTATTCCTTGTCACAAACTCAGGAGCTCTCCCAAGATCCAATGGCTTTGACTTTCCAGTAGCACCTCAGAAATGACAAACTTTCAACAGATCCCTAGTCCTTCTATCTTGTCCTCCAGAAAAGCCATTCTCATCTGTCCTCTGGAACCTGCAACAACCCTCTTTCTTTGTGGTTTACCTAATGTACTATATTGTTATCCTTTGGCAATCCTGTGTTTAAGTTGAACAAAAGATGGCTTATACCAATTCATCAAAGAAGAAAAAAAAAATATGGCTTATGCCAATGTATAACACGAGTGCAAAAACTTAGTGACAACTGACAAATGCCTTTGTAATTGTTCCTATGGGAAATCTGGTGACTAGAAAGGGAATTCAAGAAGCAAGGAAATAATAAGATGTCATACCTTCACATATATTGGCATGTAGAAACCTGGAAATAAAGGTCTATGTGGCAGAGGCAAAGCTAAAACCTGCAAGAATAATCACATTAATAAGAACTTAATAAATGTTAACATGATAGTATAAAATGGATAACTCTAGAAAATAAAACAATTGGCCAGTGATTTCGTAATCTAGTTAATTAACATATAACAGAAAACACTAGCAGGAATTTGACTAAATTCATGTAAATGAAGTATATATCTTCTTGGATAAAGAGTAACTGAGAGGGAGGGGAAGAGGAGAGAAGGAGAGCATCAACAAATTAAAAATGGAAAGCTTTCATTAAATAACGTCTGATGTTACCCTTGAAAATTAACAAAAGAGTGTCATAAGTGACCATGTTGACTCTGAGGTGGATGAATTAACATTTTGTAAGTTTAACACATTAAAGAACAATGAACACAGACACCACTTCTCTCCAACCCTGATGCATGAGAAATCTTAAGTTCTTAAGTTTCTCTACCAGATTTTTTTTTTTTTTGATCAATAACAGAAATCATTATTAATGAATAATACTTGTGAAAATTAATTACAGAAATCTACCAGATATTGTTCCTTAGCTGAAAAGTAGCAACCCTCAAAATGCTTTCCAATAAGCATGCAACCAGTTCTACATGCATGAAGGGTACAGAAGCACAGTATAATATGTGGATGTTGTCACCAATGGCAAGATTATCTTTAATAAAATTTCTCTTTCCATCACCATCATTTTTTTGAAGCACGTAAAGTATTGAATTGTATTAAAGTAAAAAAGAACAGCCCATGTACAATGAGAGCCTGTGCAATGGGAATATACAGAGTGTCAACAAAAGAAAGGCCCATCTTGCAAAAAAGAGTAAAGCTGTTTCACCAGTCTATTCTTTCCATCACTTGTTAGTGGAAAATTTTTTTAGTATAATTTCTCACATAACATAATTCACCCAATTAGACTAATAACTGGGTTTTTTTGTTATTTGGGTAATCCCCATTCGGGAAATCACGTAGATATTCCCTTAATTACATCTCTGCTAGGGGCAGAGAAAACCTTCTGATTCTGATTCAGAAGTACCAATGAATAGAAACTAAACTAAGTATGAATTTCTACAGAATTTTCCTTTGAAAATTCTGGTATATATTCCCTCTTTATTTGAGAGAAAACCAGCATATAAAGAAACAAACATTGAATGCATAACAAGTAAATAGGTATCATCAAAAGTGTGTTTCATCAATAAGGCTACAAATGGCCTTTAAATTATGGTTGTGTGCATTATCATGCTGTGAGGAACCATAATCAGCCAAGTTTCATGAACAAGGCTGTAGATGGTTTTTCCCCTCACACATAGGTTAGTAGGTTGTAAGGAACTATAATTAGCCAAGTTTCATGAACAAGGCTGTAGATGGTTGTCTCCTTACATGTATTTCAATATGAAACAAGGAAGAAAAGAAAAAAATAAAACGAAGAAAGAAAGGAGTGAGAAGAATTGATAGAATATGGGCTTCCATCTCATGTGAGAAGCACAAGGAGTATCATATTGAAGAGGTGTAGGAAGAACACAAGATTCCCTACCTTCTTCTTCCTTTTTCTTTTATGCTCTCCACACCGATCTTCTTCTCTTTTCTCTTCCCACTTGTTTATTAATGCTAGAAATCCATAGCCAACAAAAAAGGCATTATCCAACAAAAAGGCATTAACCTCTTCTCCTTGTAGGAGAAGGGTTTATATAGAGGAGGGAGGTGGTTAAGTAACTCCCCACTCCCCTCTTCTTAGAGTGCCAAGTGTCACCCCACTTAAAATGGGTTAAGGAGGGAAAATAAAACTTTTCCTTCATAAGGTGACAAGTGTCCCCCCACTTCAAGTGGTTAGAGGAGAGAAAATAACTCCTTCCTAGGGTGAATGTGTCCCCCCACTTCAAGTGGTTAGAGGAGGGAAAACAAATCCTTCTTCCTAGAGTGATATGTGTCCCCCCACTTCAAATGGTTAGAGGAGGGAAAACAAATCCTTCTTCTTAGGGTGACATGTGTCCCTCCACTTCAAGTGGTTAGAGGAGGGAAAACAAATCCTTCTTCTTAGGGTGACATGTGTCCCCCCACTTAAAGTGGTTAGAGGAGGGAAGATAACTCTCTCCCCTAGGGTGACATGTGTCCCCCCACTTCAAGTGGTTAAAGGAGGGAAAATAGTCCCCTTGTTAGAATAGGACAAGTGGCATCCCCTCATAAATAAGTGGGACACCTCACAAGAAATTAATTAAAATGGATTTACTCTTCTAGGGCCTGTTGTTCCACTAAACGTGCTCTACTGCAGGCCCATTAAATGCTTATTGCATTATAAATAAGCCCAAATAACTTGGGGCCTGTTGGACTGCAGGCCCCTTTCTTTATTAAAATGTTTCAGCCCACCAATAGGACTGATTGGGCTTATAAGACAGCCCTTTTCTCTTCTTTATTATTATATATTTTTTTTAAGCTATGACTGGGAGTATCTTAATAACCTGCTCCAAGTCCAGCAAATTTAAGGACTTAACATCACCATCATCATCATCATCATCCAAGCCTTGTCCCAACCAATGTTTTAAAACACGGAGGCGTGACGCGAGGCGTTCCACTACCTAGAGGATGAGGTGTAGTTCAGAACGTAAGAGGCATAAGCCTCCCGAGCACAAGGAGGTGTATCCTTAAGAGGAGGGGGTCAAAAGGAAGAAGGGGGAGAGAGGGGAGGAGGAAGAAGAGAAAGGGGGGATCTCATTTTTACTTTTTTTTAATAAAAATCTTTTATATTAAGATAGAATAAAGATGCATAACACTAGTTGAAGGGGGGGGGTCTTGTCGAAGCGCAGGCGAGCGAGTGAGCCAGAGCGAAGCAAGACCCCCTAACACAAAAGAAAAAACAAATTGGGTTGCATCTAAAAGGGGGACGAGGGGTCTGGGGGCGAAGTCCCCCAGCCGAAGGGGTTGGGGGCAAACTACTTTCTTTTCCCTTATCTTTTCTTTCATTTTCTCTTTTTTTCTTCTCTTTCTTTCTTTTTTTTCTTTCCCTTCCCTTTCTTTTCTTTTCCTTTCCTTTCCTTTTTTTCTTTTTTCTTTTTTTTGTCTTTTTATATGAGGCGCATGAGGTGTATGCCTCTAGCACACCTCATGAAAAAAGTATATGAGGTGTATACCTCTTGCACCTGAGGCGTACGCCTCAGAGGTGTTAGCGCCTCTAGCATATGCCTCAGGGCGTTTTGGGAGTGCCTCGCCCGGAGGCGTAGGCGTACGCCTCCCACGCCTTTTAAAACACTAGTCCCAACTATATGGGGTTGGCTACATAAATCCTGTTTAATGTCATATCCATTTTTAAATTATTGGTGCTTAAATCATTTCTTACTACTTCTACCCATGTCCTCTTTTCAAATCACTTCTTCATACAGTTGCTGTTGATGGCCTTCACTGCACATGACCAAAACATCATAGTCTACTTTCTCTCATCTTGTGACATATTGGACCTACTCCTAAGTTTCTGTAGTGCCAATGGCATGAATATGTATACCCTATATGACTTTCTATATTAGATATATTGTAAAACTATAATGCAATGACAGAACAAAATTCCTATATTATAGGGTTCTCATTGAAATTACACATTCGGGATTGTCAAAGCATTAGAAGATATTGTCCAACCCATCTACGTGCTTAAAGAAGCGAGAGATTCCGTTAGCAATACCAGTAAAACATAAAGTATATCATTTTGCTTCCAAGTGTATCTAAAAGTTCACAGCAATACCAATTAAAATTATCCAATAAATGCTGCATTGGAGTGGTAAACAATAAATTAAAATTCCTCTTTTCCTCTTCCCAGAGATCAAAGTTTGATCAGAAATTTATCTTGCGTGCAAAGTTTTAGAAAATACTCGCACAAAATAAGAACGAATCAACCAACTTGATATATCGAAATTGCAATTCAAAATCAAAAAAAAAAAAGAAAAAAAGAAAGAAAATGAGACCTAGAAGCCTACCGTGAGATAATCCTCCGGTCTAGGATTAGTGGGGACGATAGCCGATGATGCTTTCGAATCAACTACCTCTGCACTCTCCGCCGCAGCCTCGGTTTCAGCTGACTTGGCCTCAGACTCAACAACCGGATTAGAGTCATTAGACCCATCGCCAGAGTCTGAACAGAAAAATACTCTTTTACATAATCTTAGGTTTCTTGGATTGGAGCTTCTCAAAGAGCCCAAAACTCGAAGTAACGGAGGCCTTTGTTCTCCCCCACAATAGGAATTTGCACTTGCAGGAAGCCTCGCAGTGAAGTTCTGCAGTCGGCCCTGTAGACATGAAGCTGACAAAACCCTCAGCATTGATGAAAGCTGATCGAAGAAACCCAACAAATTCGGTATTTTCGAGCTTCCCTGCCCTAATTGTCTCAATTTTGCATGTGTTTGTCTATGCAAGGAAGCGCCATTAGTGGACCAAGACAAGAGGAGTCCAGAACAAGAAAGTATTTCATTCAAGTAAATCGGCGCTAAAAGCCCAAAACGGCAAAACCCTCCCAAAATCACAGTTGTGAAGTTAACGGGTCTTGACTCTTGACCACTCTAGAGGAACCCGACGACTTTGCTCCGGAAACCAGATTAAATGGAGCCCGCCCCAGTCTGCTATAGTGCTATGATTTTCACACCGTGAAATTCGATTCCAACGGTTCACGTGTACTTCCTCCAATGCTGGACTCTAGTTCTGTCATGAAGCCCGAAACTCGATCCGATATCCGGGATTATTCCGGAGTTGGGTTGGGTTTTAACTTTTAACTCAACCCGAACCCAATCCTAAAAATTGGGCCTAGAGTCCAAGATCAGCCCATACTAAAACTTGATGCATTTGATTGGGCCCAAGCCCTAACTAGATTTGGGTTGGTATACATATATGCATATAAAAAAAATGATCCTATATGTATATTAAAAAATTGATATATATATATATATTAAAAAATTTATTATATATACATGTATGGATGCAAATATGTGTCCATATGTCCATATATGTGTATATAATCGATTCGGGTTTGAATTGGGATACGGTTGTACTGGATTTGGCCTATAAAATCTAAGCCAGAGCCTGACCTGAAAAATTAAGAAGTCCAAACTTTTGGGCCCAATAACCTCTATGTCCAAGCTCGGTCTGGGCTCAGGTTGGATCTACCAAGCTGCACCCCTAAAGTTATGTTTGGTTTGAAGGAAAAAGTAGAGAAAGGAAGGGAAATGTAAGGAAACCTATACAAGGTTTGTAAAGGTTTTCTTTCTTTTCCCCACTTTTTCCTTCAAACCAAATACAATCTAAGACCCATTTCGTTTTTTAATGAGTTACTTATTCAGGTAAATACAATTATCTGGATAAATTTTTCCTGAAAAACACTTATAAATTGACGACTTTTTTTAGACATTTTAATTCCATAATACATAACAAGTGTTATCCATAAAGTAGAAGGATGCATCCGAAGTACTATATATTTTATTCGTCTACTGCCTCCATCACCTAACGAGCTTTTTACCCCAAATTCCCTTTTTCTTTGTCTTTCAGATGACAGTATCACCACCGTACCTAATTTGCGAACGAAGAGAGCAGCTCACGCAGTGAGATGCGAGCGTAGTGAACGAAGCGGCTATTTTTTGTTTGGTAAAGCGGACATACTTACATCAGAAACACAACCATTTCTAATTTTTCTACCTAACATTGCCACCCAAGCCACGATGGATCACGTATTCTGACCAGAGATCAACCAAGTTTCAAACCGACCATCAATTCATAAACCGAAATGAGGGTTGTTCTGATTTAATTTAGGTAGTGTTTGGTTTGAAGGAAAAACAATAATAAGGAAAAGTAAGAAAACCTTTACCTTCCTTAGTTCCTTTTTCTTCCAGAAGAATTTTGACCCATCAAAACCCACATGTAAATTTTGATAAATAACACTTGATTGGTTATCACATTTATGGTTGATAATAATGGTCCATTTGATTCTTAGTCAAAACCAGAACTGAAATGGTTTAATTCGCATAATATGTGTGGTTCAGATAGGAATGGGAATGAAAATTGGAATCATAAAAAATGGGATTTCATTCCCAAGGGAAATGAGAGGGAATGGCCATTCCCTCAAATGGGGAATGCCATTCCACCAAGAATGGGAATCGGATTCTAAATCCAATTCCAGACCCTTATTCCCACGAACCAAATGGGGCCTAAGTTTTTCAGATATCATCTATCTATATCTATACCACTTATAAAAGTGTGATTGGATCTTATTTTCTAGAATTTTCATTAGACATAATTTACCTCGTGATCTTGAGTTATAATGGAGACAAATTTGTATCTTAATAAAAAAAAAATCTTTAATTGAGATAGCAAACCAAATGAACAATATTTATGGATAGAAAATCTAAGACCCCAATTATACTACTATTAAATGTGTGAATGAAAGTGTGAAATTTTTTGTTTGCCTAGAATACCCAATTTTTTTTAATTTGGCCCCTCTCTCATTGTAAAGATATAAATATCATTTGAACAACCACTTTTCTCCTAATTCACGTTATTCTTATTAATTCTTATATTTAAGGTAATAACTCCCAATAACGTTGAATCTTATTCCTAACTATAATACCCCTATTTTTGAATTTGGTCTTGCATAAAATGTAATTTGAAGTATAATACATTTCTCATCATTCAATCCCTATCATTAAGTTATATATTTAGGGTATTAACTTCAAATTTTCATTGACTCTTACATTAATTGAGCATGTCAAAAAAAAAGTGTGCCAAAGAATAATTGTTTTTATTGGTGATAAAAATAAAATACAAATTTAAAATTAACCCAAAAAGTGTTGTTTTTCTATAAAATAATAATCAAAATTAAATAATAATAACAATTTTAAATTTTAAATTCAACCTTTTAGGTTAAGTTGTAAACCCTTGATGTCATAATTATTTAATAATAATAATAATTAAAAAGGATGAAAACAAAGAAAAGTATAAAAAATACAAAAAAAATATAGAAGACATTTGAGCACATCTCTAATATCATGTATTTAACATATTAAACAAAAATAAGTATAATAAATAAAAATATAATTATAAAAAATTTTGAAAACATATTATTTATTATCATCATAAAAAATTGACATGCACACTTACTAATGTTTTTCTTTTTTTTTTTTTGGTATCATAATTGAAATCTAGAGTGTCGAATTATATCTACTTCGGTTAGGTTTGGACACTAATATTGTTATTTCATAAAAGGTAAAAAATAAAAAATGCATAAATGGGTCGGATCCACCTCAACTCTATACGACAAAAACCTTAGTCTGATGATGGCATTATGCATGTGCATGTGTCTATATTAAAATTATAAATGTTTATTAATAAAATTGATTCAAATATTGCATTATCATTAAAAGCGGTTCAAAGGCCAAACTCCACGCAATTCGTATTTTAATTCATTTAATCAACAAGATAGAATAGTTTAGTCATTTTTTAATTTATGTATTTACGATATATAATATCTGAAAACCTGATCAAAATCCCTCAGTTAAGATCGGGCTTTGAATTCAAAATTAAAAGGATGATATTTAAATTAGATAGATCCGCTCCAAATCCAATCCGTTTATAGACTAAATCACATTGTGTAGTGGGACTTTTATTTGCCTCCCCTAAAAGGAGGTCCAAAGTTCATCATCAACAACTTCTTTTAAAAAGCCAAAAGGCTTAAATTGATGCAGCAAATAAGGAAGATTAAAAGCCAAAAGGTTGTCTGGGTTTTATTACCAAAAGCAACAACATTAATATTGAATTTGGACTTATTAGAAAACTAGTTAGTATATACGTACTTTGCATGTGATAATTCTAGATGTTCATAATGATAATAATAATGTATCTATTTTTTTTATTTTTTATTTTTAATTATTAATTGAATGTGTATTGTAAAATCCAAATCCAATTATGTAAACACCTCATTTTGGACCACAGAGTTTTAGGTATCATTGACAAGCCTAGCTGTTTGGTTGGACTCTTCTTTTTGTAATTTTTATCTTCTTAGTATATCTTTTTTGTTCATTTATCAAAAGAAATGTAAGGTTCAAAGAGAGAAAAGTGAATTATGTGAAAAGTAATAATTGAAATTACATTTTAAACCTCGCAATCAAATAGAGGTTAAATTCAAAAATAGTGTAATTTTAGTCAAAAAAAGCTCTACAATCTTATTTGTGTTTTTAGTAGTAGTATAAATATATAATTATATATGCATTCAATTTGTTCTGTATATTTTTTTTATTTCTACGTGTATACAAACATTGTTTACTAAGATAAATACATGATATTGTACATGTGCCCAAATGTTCTTTTTTTGTAAAACTTATCTATTTTTTTCATTTTTGTGTGTTTATATTTTATTATTTAATTATGACATTAAAGGTTAACACATTTGACCCAAAAGTTGAACTATTGATCTTTGTCCAACAAAAAATAATTTCATTTTTGACTAGTTTTAAATTATGTATTTCATTTTCATCATCAATAAAAAAAAATATTGTTTATTACTCTTACTTTTTAATTTGATTAATAAAAATATCATAAATGTTTCTAATTTTTTCTACATTTTTGTATTTTCTATATTTATTTATATTTAAAAAGTTTATTATCCAATTATGACTTCATGGGTTGACTAATTTGATTCGGATGGTTGAATTGCTTAGTCATCACTTGGATTATGGTTTTATATTCTTAAAAATATTGGACATATGTCTAATTAATAGCATTTATTAGTAAAAAGAATAATTTAAATATATGACTTAATAAGAGAGAATGGGCGTTAGCACCTCTAGTATATGACTTAATACAAGAGATTTGAATGAAGTGAAAAATAATAATTCAAATTATATTTTTTGCCCTTACAATTAAAAAGTGACTAAACTCACATTAGAAATATAGATTATATAAAATACAAGAAATGTTCCCCATATGCAAGTAGGTGAACATGAACATGAGTATGAGACTAGCAATGTGTTATGGTGAGCAGATACGAACTCTTCAAAAAGAACCTATATAGTTTGACTTGAGTTCGAGCCTTTGAGGAAGAAGAAATCCAATAAAAATAACAACTCTTGGCATAGTGGCTAGTAGAACGCATCAGCATGAGATTTTCTTTTTCCCACTTGGTCTGAAATGTGGCCCCCAGTGGCACAGAAAAGCTATTGCACTACTAGCACTATTCACATAAAATATATGCTCATGCATAATAAGAGAGTGAGTGACCCAAGCTTATTTTTTCCAAATCGGAAAGATTGGAATTTGGGAGGACCGGGGGATGGGCGGGGGAAGCCACTGCCTGCCATGGCAGAAGTTAGACCTTAATTAAGCAAACTTTGATAGGGGTGAGCAAAAAAACCGAAAAAGTGAATCGATCGAACTGAAAATTTGGCTAATCGAATCGGTCGGTTAACTAATATAGAAAACTGACGGTTAATCGAACTAATCGATATACATATATTTCTATATATTATATATATTATAAATTAATAAATATAAATATATATATATTTATAATATATTATTTATTATTTAAAATATAATATATGATATATTTATAATAAATATTGTAAAAAATAAAAAACTGAAAAACCGATAAACCAAACCAGTCAACCGGTTAATTGACTGGCTTCGATTCGGTTTCGATTACCGATTTTCAAAAAACCGATAGTACCGGTTCGGTTCCAAAAAAAGCCCCACGGTTTAACCGAACCGTGAGCACCCCTAAACTTTGCCAATTGCATCTCTTGGGTGAAGACGAACAAGGAACAACCTTAACCCTAACGATGTCAATGGACCAATTTTGGGTTAAATCCTGTCTAAATCAAAATCAATTTGGACGGATTGGATGAACCAATAAGATGTATTGAATTGGACCAGTCCAGACTTGATGGTGTAAAAGTATTTAATGGATTGGGTTCAATCTGGTCCATCCATAATAGATTTATATTGGATTAGGTTGGACTGAACCAATTTAGGTTTGATAATAATATACGTGTCAATGGATCAGGTTAATTTGGGTTTGAACCAATTTAAATTAAGAACAATTTGAACAGACGGTTCAGACAATGAATTGCAATGGTTCACATTATTCATCGAATTAGATTGGACCTGATCAATAATGGATTCATATTGGAGTGAATTGGATTAGATAAAATCCGGTTCAATTGGCATCCGTACTTAAGCCCTTAGAAAACACATCCGATAGCTAGAGGCCAATGGTCAATCTGTTCAATAGTTATCTGGTAAGATATTTGGAATATGTTGGCAGCATCCCTTTTTTTTTTAATTTAGTTGTTTTATGGTTATCTGTATCTGTTTTTTTTTTTTTCCTCTCTCTGAAATAGCAGCCATTAGAATTCAAAAGGTGTCGCCATTGGACGTGAGTTGCTTCTTATCCATCCTCCATTCTGCTCCCAGTTCAGTCCAATCAATATCATTTACGTCCAACTTTTCAACACTCCAACCAATTCCCCACTCCCAACGTTGTTTTGGGTCTTTTTCGGGTTTCCCCATCTTCTTCTCCAACGGCTTTTCACAAGCTAAAGCGAAAAAGACCCATTTTTTGGTCTATTGGTACTTCTGAAAGCTCGCTACATCTTTCAAAAAGAATTGCCTAGCAGGGCCTTAATTTTCTATAAGTATCTTAAATTGTTAAATATTATCTAATCATGCTGATTTTGGTCTAGGGAGTTATCCAATGAGAGTGTATGTGCCATGCATCCATTAGCCTTAGACCCTACCCAAAAAGATGCCCCTGTATCTAGGCTAGCTTTAGGCTCTAGTCCATTGCTCAAAAGAAAAGGAAAAAAAGAGAAACAAAAACTTCACTCAAAAGAAAAAAAAAAAGTAAAAGGGAATAAATTAAAATACCGAAAATTTATATATTTTGGTTGACCTTGGTCAATCTTTTCATGCCTTTCACAGTTTACAGTGATATTTTAAGATGTTTCTATCAAACACGAGTGACATAGCCGCGTTTTAATTGGCTTGCAGCAACAATTACTGCCGCAGCGAATTGAATTCTTTTTGAGAGCGTCAGATAGAGAGTAAGTAATCGAGCCTATCACGCTGGGATCTGCTATTCACAAGTTGTTCTTACATCTCTATCCCCAAACATTACAACTGTGAATTGAAATTATTTCTTATCATTCATGGGAGATGTGGTGATGCTATGGAAACAATTTGTGAATAGTAGATCCTTAGTCGAGCCTATCCTAATAACGAAATGGGGTATATGGTTGAGCAGAATATTTTCCATGGGACCAGCCAAGAATTAGTTGAATTGTGACCTGGCACTCTGGCCAGTTTGGTCATATAATCAACCAGCCAAACTCAGCTGATCAGCCGATTTAATTGAAAAATCAATGAATAAGTCCCGGTTTTATGAAACCATCTCAGCCATAATACTAATATAAACTTCAAAATGTTGATGACAAAGCATGAATCTAAGACCTTATATATATATATATATATATAAATGAGTTAAAGAGGTAATTCAAAGATATTGAATGCATTCAATTCTCTCTCATTAAATCCAAATTTAAGTTATCAACTTGCATTCATGTTCATTGAATCATATATTTAAATCATTTTTTGTTTCTTCTCATCATTAAGTTCTATTAATTAAATCCATACTTTATAAATTAATAATTTCAATAACATAAAAGCTTATACTTTTAAAATCTACCTAACAAAAATAGTGTTTTCATCAAGATGGTGATAAGAAATTAAGTCATTTTGGGTTAAATGGGTTAATCCATGTTGCCATGATTAAATAATAAAATTAAAAAATTAAAAAATTAAAAATAATTGGGAACATTTTTAATATACATATTAAACAATAATAAGTATGATAAATAAGAAATGTTTTTATTAATGATGGAAATGGAATGTAAAATTTAGAACCAATTGGAAATAAAAATATTTTTCTATTCTCTATAATTAAATCCTATATTTAAAATATATTTTTCTCATCATTAAATTCTAGTAATTAAATCCACAATATTATTTTTAATAATATAAAAATAAATATTTTGAAACATAATTTGAAAACAAAACCATTTTCCCTCCCAGTGGTGGGTAATCAATTCGACCATTTGGGGTCAAAAGGATTAACAAATAATGCCATAATTAAATAATAAAAATTAAAATAAATAACTATGAAATGTAAGAAGTATTTTTATTAATGATGAAAATAGAATGCCAAATTCAAAATCTACCAAGAAATGAAATGATGTCATAGTCAAATAATAAAATTTTTAATAATAAAAAATATAAAGAATTACAAAAAAGATAGAGAAAATTTTGAGTACATATCTAATGTTATATATTTATAAAAAAATAAAATATTGGGTACATCTCTAATATCGTGCATTCATTATATTGAACAAAAATAAGTTTTATACATAAGAAATAATTTTATCAATGATGGAAATGTAATACAAAATTAATGTTAACCTAGAAATTAAACAATTTTTTTTAGATGGTGGGCTAGTGGTTTGAGTCAAATGATACCATAGAAAAACAATTAAGAGTGATAAATAAAAAATATTTTATATAATATAAATGAAATATATAATTTAAAGGGAAAATTATAGTCAAAGTCGGTTGTATATTTAAAATTAGGTTGCAGGTTGGTCAAAAAACCAACAAAACTCTGACAACCAGCTCTACATTTCAAACTATAAAAGCCCCCGCCATGTTATTGGAGGCTTATGTGGCTGTTGCCAACATAGGACTCTTAGTCCATGTTGGACACAACAAAAAACATATATCGAAAATATGTTTTAAGTTTCCCTCTCACTCCTTTTGTCTCTCGATCTCCCTCCCTTCTCTCTCACTCTCACAGTCATCTCTCGATGTCCTTCTCCCTTTGCCTCTCCCATTCTCTCAGCTTTGATCTATAGACAAATCAAAACCTACCTCTCTCTCTCTCTCCCTCTCTCTCTATTGTTCTCCCTCAATCTTTCTCATTCTTATCTCTCATTCTTCCTCTCGGTCAATATCTCCTTATTCCTCAATCTCTATCGTTATCCAGTTGGTGTAAATTTCATAGCTAAGAGCTTCTTGTGATTTTTTATTAAATTGGTGTAATAATTTTTTGACCATACCAAGTTGGTCTCACGTTCTTTTATACGATCTGATTAATACCATATAAGTATGTAAGAAAATTACAAAAATGAGAGAGGGAGCGGGAGAGAAACTAAGGGAGAACGATAGAGATTAAGGGGGAATTGGAGATCGACCGAAAAAGAGAACGGGAGAGATTGAGGGAAAACGATAGATAGAGAGAGAGAGTGAGAGAAATTGATATAGAGAACATAAATACAGAAACCAAAAACCATTTTTCTTTATTTTCAAATCACATAATCGTTGAGCAGATAAAGATGATTGTGTGTGTGTGTGTGTGAGAGAGAGAGAGAGAGAGAGAAAGAGACTAAAAACCCTTTTTTTATTTTCCAACCATCCAACATTAAAGGGCAATTTCAGTATAAGCTTTTTGTTGTGTCCAACATGGATTAAGAGTCCCATGTTAGCAATAGCCACAGAAGCCTTCAGTTACATGGCGAGGGTTTTTATAATTTGAAATGTAGAGCCGGTTGTCAGAGTTTTGTTGGTTTATGGACCAACTTGTAGCCTAATTTTAAATGTACAACCGACTCCAACTATAATTTTCCCTAATTTAAAATTAGTCTAAAAGCAAAGTTATTTTCTTATCTAAATGTTTGTCAGTGACCTAACCTTTTAGAAAAACCCATGATGTCATAATTGAATAATAAATATTTAAGTTTATCTTTAATCGTATTGTTACTTTTGTTAATTTTCAATTTCTATTTTAGTTATGATATATCTAAAAAGAGTCCCAAAAGATATGATACGCCCGATAGGGGGCGTATCGTATCGATTTTTTGAACCTTGATTGTCACCATAACATAGTCAATCTGTAATCATAAGTTTCTTTTTTTCTTTAATCCAAAGGCAATAAAATTTATTTCATAAAAACAAGGTTCTAAATATCTATACTCCCAATATGCCGATAGAGGCGTATCAGGCAGTATCGATACTTTTTTTTCAAATATGGTTCAGGGAGGCGGTTTAAGGTCGTCCACCCCGTGAACTGGTCAAAACTCTGATACACCCTCTTTAGGGGCGCATTGGGGTGCTCCCGACATGATACATACGGGCCGATACGTATCAATTTTTTGAACATTGCTTAAAAACAATTTACATCTCATCTAGAGTAATAGACCTGACGAAATCTGGAGGAGTTGACTGGGTCATAACACGATTGTATCTAAAAGCATGATTAATTAGCCCATGGGCTAAGCGATTACAAGAGCAAGATGTATGAATAAAGATGGTTGAAACAAAGCAAGAAGCAAGATGTCTACATCCCAGAATGGTAGAATGTAATCTCCAAGGAGGGTATGCACCTAGGGCTGTTCACGGGTCGGGTTGGATCGATTTACTGATGTTTTTCCAACTGACCCGACCTGGTCGGGTTACCTGAAATTGAAACCGAAACCGACCCTGTGTTAAGCATAACCGACCTGATCGGTTTGAGTCGGGTTGGGTCGGTTTCGATTCTACTTAGTGGTGACTTAGTTGCTGTACAAGTTAGGTTGTAACTAGGATAAAACAACTTAGTTAAGTAGGAACTAAGTAGGAAGTAACTACTAAGTCGGTTCGGTCATCGATTTATGTTTTTTATAACTCGAAACCAATCGATGCTGAAGAAAACCCGACTGACTTAGGTTGGGTCGGTCGGGATTGGTCAGTTTGGTCGGGTTGGGTCTTCTTATGAACAACCCTATCTGCACCCGAAGAGAGAATGTCAATAATGTGCTTTGCATCACTTTTGATGATGAGAGCAACGATGCCCATTGCAATGGCACATCTCAAACCTTCCAAAATTGCTAAGGCTTCAGCTTCTGCAAGGGAAGAACATTGGAGGGGAGCACATCTTCCCAAAATGAAATCTCCATTGTGATATCTAATAACAATTCCTAATGTTGAGTGAGAAACACTCCACACACCATCCGTATTAATTCTTAGGACTCCAGTTGAAGGTTTGATCCACCCCTGAAACGGACGAGTTGTGCTGATCTAAGAGTGAACATTGTTAGTGTTTGAATCTGAAGCAGCAGCTCTGGAAAGTAAGGCACAATTACCTTCAATGGCTGCAAGCAAGGTTCAAAGTATCAATACATAACGACCCGTATTGGCCGATACGTATCGTGCCGATGGCTTCCCGATACACCCCTCCAGGGGTTGTATTGGGTCAGGCACTGGTTCAGAGGGTGGTCAAGCCTTAAATCGACCCCTCTGAACCAGTTTCAAAAAAATAAATAAAAGCTAAAAAAACAAGTATCGATACAGGCCGATACGCCCTACTGGCGTATTGGCCAGTGTCGATACTTTGAACCTTGGCTGCAAGCGTTTGAATTGGATTAATAGGGTGTTGCTCAAAAATCACTTGGTTTCCTTGCTTCCAAATGAAAACCACATTACAATTACCCCCCGAGCAAACATTGGAAAGCAAGAATGTTGATATCTTGTTTTGTCAATCTGTCTCCAATTCTATAACCAATAAAGTAAATTACCGTTATGAATATTCTTTGTCCGGATATCCAAAGAGGCAAACCAGATAGGTTGAACGACTGGATAGTGAAATAAGAGGTGATCCATAGTCTCATCTGATTCTCTGCACAGGTAGCAAGTTGCTTCGATCTTAGTTGATCTTTTTGCCATTTTTGCATTAACTGAAAGAGCTCCCTTACAGCATCTCCATAAAAACATCTTGACACGGGGAATTAAAGTTTTCATTTTCCACAGTTCTTTCCAGCTAAGATTTTCACAAACCCAGTAAGCATGAGAAGATTCTGAAACATCTTGACACAACAATTTATATCCGGAGTTGCAAGAGTACCGTCCATGGGGAGTAAGAGGCCAGATCAGCTTGTCTTTAGTCAAAGAATCCACTAGAGGGATAACAATCTTTGTAATTTGGTTAATAATTTCCTCATCTGAGAACAAACTTAAGAGTTGGATGTTCCACGTTCGAGAATTCTTATTAAAGAGCATGGGCACATTACAACAAGCAAGTTCCCAGTTAATTGGCTTTTCAATCAGCCCCTCAAGAATCCATAGATCCTTGAAAATATCTACTTCCCAATTGTTTGAGATTAACCATATGCATCCTTAATGAGATCCTCCCGACTAGACCACAACAATGAATGTGAATTCTTATGCTTTTGTTCCCATAAATTTGAAGAGTTGAGATACTTTCTGATGTAACCGTTTTCGGTCACGTACCATTTTTTGGGATGTGTAAAATTTTTTGGCTAAGTACCTCGTGTTTGACCTGGTGGCGACGTGCCTTGGTGATGAGCTACTTGGTGGCGAACTTCCCGGGGGAGAACTGCCTGGTGGCGAACTGCCTGGTGATGCTTCCTGGTGGCGAACTGGCCGATGGTGAATTGCCTGATGGCGAACTGCCTGATGGCGAACTGCCTGGTGGCGAACTGCCTGATGGCGAACTGCCTGGTGGCGCTGCCTGATGGCAAACTGCCTGGTGGCGAACTGCTTGATGGCGAACTGCCAGGTGGCGCTGCCTGATGGCGAACTGCCTGGTGACGAACTGCCTGATGGCGAACTGCCTGGTGGCGAACTGCCCGGCAGTGCTCCCTGGTGGCGAACTGCCTGCTGGAGAACTGCCTGGTGACGAACTGCCTGATGGCGAACTGCCTGGTGGCGAACTGCCCGGCAGTGCTACCTGGTGGCGAACTGCCTGATGGCGAACTGCCTGGTGGCGAACTACCTGGTAGTGCTCCCCGATGGCGAACTCGTCACTTGACTTGCTCCTAGGCGGTCTGCAACTCAGAGGATGGTGGTGCTCTCTGGTGCAGCGCTACCCGACTTCCCCCTGCGTGAGGTGATTTTCTCTCCTTTGTAGACAGCGGGAGCTGAGGGACCTGCGGGAACTGAATCGGAGGACCCGGGGGTATTTTCCCAGCAGGGACTCTCCGATGCCTAAGTTAGCATTCTGATTATAGAGGGCTTGGAGAGAAATGAGAGAGCTAGAGAGCGGGGGTTACCATACTCTTTTTTCTCCTCCCTTGGCTTTGGGGGTCGGAGTCCTTATATAGTGGTGCCCTCGCGGGTTAGGTGGGTAAAAAGCCTTCAAATGGTAAGACGTCATATCCCGTCAGAACCGGGGTACGGTGATGAACTCCTCAAGGTTGTCAGGTCGGCGCCTGTCAGTCGACGGGTCGGTGTCCGGGCCAGGTTGCCAAGCCAGCGCCTGTATCTGTCGGCGGGTCGGTGTCCGGGCCAGGTTGCCAGGCCGGCGCCTGTGTCTGTCTGCGGGTCGATGTCCGGGCCAGGTTGCCAGGTCGGCGCCTGTGTCAGTCGGCGGGTCGGTGTCCGGGCCAGGTTGCCAGGTCGGCACCTATGTCAGTCGGCGGGTCGGTGTCCGGCCAGGTTGCCAAGTCGGCGCCTGTGTCCGGGTCAGGTCATCAGGTCGGCGTCTGTGTCCGGGTCATGTTGTCAGGCCGGCGCCTGCGTCCGGGCCAGATTGCCAGGTCGGCGCATGTGGCAGGTTGATCCGGCCAGGTCGCGCAGGCCGCGCTAGGCCAACCAGACCGGTGCCCGGGGGGGACCAACTTGGTAAGTTGTTGCCTGGGGGCTTGCCTAGTTGTCACGAGGTGCCACGTGTCGCAACTTCACTGGAGGGCCAAATCTGCCCTCATCACTTTCTTTAGGCTGCGTTTGGAAACAATGCAAATAAGTGTGAATGCAAATGTTTAGAGTGTAAAATGGTTCATATAAATTGCAAAATTGGGTTATTTTTCCACTGACAAATTTACCTTCTTACCAAACAGACTTTTAGTTGTAATGGATGCAAACATGAATTCCAATAAAACATATGTTTTTTTTTAATCAAAAGCCCACTTGAATGCAAATTTACTTTTTTTTATTGATATACTTTTACATCTTATTATCAATATAAATATGCATTGGTCTGTCATTTATCAATGCATAAATGTAATATTACCAAACATAGACACAAATAAACCAAAACACAAATTTACCTTTGAACCGGGATTTACACTCTATTTGCATCTTTTTCAAACGCATCTTAATATTTTAACCGATAAAGAATAAGTTTCTGTAATCATAAGTTTCGGTTGTTGCTTTACAAACTTATCTTTATCCTTAGATATTTCACAAATTCATTAAAAAAAAAAAAAGAAATAAGTCATCATGGTGGAAGCTGCTAGGACACTTTTTGTTGGGAGCATATCCTAACTCGGGAGGGGAAAGCCATACGCTAAAATAATGTTTCTGGCTTTCTGCGTTGCCTTTGTGGGTTGGGCTTTTTCAAGCCACGTGCTCTGATCTAACACACTATAAAGATAAAAGCCAGATATCCTATTTGCTACTTCTTTTAAATTAATAAAAATAAAAAGACACGAAGAAAGAACAAAAAGAAAAAAAAGAATTACAAATTAGAATTTGGGTTGTTGAGATTTTGCCTTGTCCTAAACCACTAGACTTATTAGCTAGCACTACATGTCGTTTTTAGGTATATATCATATCTTTTCGGTACCATAGCGAAAAATTTTAAAAAGAATAAACGTTACAAGTTGATATTTTGGAAGGGTTTAAAAAAGTTGGTTAGCCTAATCCTGTTTGGATTTACACCAAGACTAGACTGAGCAGGTATTAAAAAGAAATTGCTTTTAGAATCAGGGATTTAACAAAGCATTTTTAGTTTCACCTTTTGAAAAAAAAAAAGAAAAAGAAAACTACCAACAACAAAAATATGGTTTATTTATTTTGTTTCAATTTTTTTTTAACTTATTTGTGAAGCCCAATTTTGTTGAAATTATAACAATAAAAGTGACTCAAATTAGATAACACCCTCTAAGTTTGGTGGTTCTCTGTTGGCAACATAGAGATCAGATTCAGTCCTCGCAAGACTGTTCATACTGTATTTACCAACGTTTTCGAACGCTGATGACCCAGATGGTCGGAACGTTCGGCCCGGGAACCGTCCAGGCAACCGGTTCCGTTTTACCCAAAACTTGAAATCTAGTAAAAAATCATTGAAAAATTCAACAAACAGTTGACTTAGGCAGTCGAACCATCGACCCATCGACCCGTTCAACGATTTTTAACCTTTTTATTTTTTTAATTTTGCTGTCAGAACGGGCCGTCCGTTTGAACTGGATGGTCAAACCGTTAACCCAAAAACCAGTGACCAAAACGGTTCCATTTCTGGGTCGTTTTTTAAAACATTGGTATTTACAAGCACTTGCAATCATGTATTGGGAATATCTCCATATTTATATGTTTTTATTCATCAAGAGATATTCCCAATGGACAGCTACAATTAGCAATGAATACGGTGTGAGCACGGTCTTATTGAGGAGTAATGATAGAAAAAAAAAAAACTTGAAATATGATAACATAAACACCAATGGTAATTGGTTTATCCTTTTGATATCTAGCTTGTCCTTTCTAGGTATAATGATAAAAAAACTTGAAATATGATAGACAAATCCTGTGGTATCGAAAAGGCATGGTATTTGCAAAACTTTAATAAATCAAAAGCCTATATGAATTTAAAATGGGAAACCAGATTCAGTAGTGTAAAATCCGTTTGAACAGCCATTATAGCTTTGCATTGGGAATATCTCCCCATAAAATAATGCACAGAAATACAAAAATATTCCCGATGCAAGACTATTCGAATGGGCCTTGCGGCACCGATGCCGATTTTTTTGAATGGATACCAATTGAGCTATTTTGTTACGTTCATAATTTAGGAAGATAGGAAATTAAAATGAAACACCATCTGTCTTTATCTATATTCAAAAAGAAAAAAGGAGTTCCAATTTATCTATAGTATATAGAGAAAGATATTTGTCTTGGTTTGGTTTTGGTGTAGCCATTCGGGATTTAGGGGTGTTTCGGTTCAGTTATCCGAATCATGTGTTATTTTGAAATCAAATCGTTGTAATTGGATTTGTTTTTTAGTTTTTTTAAATATAAATATATATAATATTATAAATATAAATATATATAATATAATAATCGTTGATGTGTGGGTTTTCTGTTTGGTACCATTGTTCCAGGAAATGTTTTCAGCACCAATACCCATTATTCACTACCACCTCACATCCATATTGACATCAAAGAAATGTATCTCCAGGAAATGCTAAATTTGACGTTGCTCGAAGTTATGCCTTTCCGATTTCCAAAATATAACTTAAAATAAAAAAATGATTTCAAATAAATACTCACTTTCTGAAGCACCATTTTTTTCGATATAACACTGATATAGCACCCTTTTCTGAAGCAACGGCAACATGACAAACAAACGCATATATACACACATCAGTTAGTTCGATTAATCATCGGTTTTACTTTAGATTGACCGAAAACTGAATTGATAATACCAGTTTTTTTCCAAAACTTCGAACCAAATGATTCGGTTTCATTTCCTGTTCGACTCAATTCGATTCTTGTTGAACACCCTTGAAGGCCATAAACATAAATTTGATTATATAATATTATTTTATATTTTCAACCTTTATTTTTATAATTGCACACGTGGGATAGCATTGCCCTCACACTAGATAGAAGTCTTTACCCAAAAAAATGGAGGAAATAAAAGCGTCGATGCACCAAGCGTTGTCAATTTTCAGGTTAGGTCAGATTAACAATTGGACATTATAAAAAAGCTTCTCTGCCAAATGCATGTCAAGAAATCCACAGAAAGGTTCCACCCGTACATTTTGTAGCAGTCGTTATATTATACAACTAACGAGGTCCCGTGCGATGCACGGTAAAATTTAAAAACTATTGAAAGAAAGTAATTCATAGTAAAATAATAGGGTAATTGTCCAAAACTCATAATGCCTTTTCGGTATTTCTCTCAAACTCACTATAAGCTCTTCAAAATGTATAAAACTCATCATGTGAGTGAGTTTTTATTTTCCAAAACTCACCTCCCTCGAAGCATCGTTAATATGAACTTGTCCACACCAACATAAATACAATTATCATTACCAAATTACCCCTGATTAGCGAATTAGAGAAAAAAAAAAGATTCATTTAAGGTTTCTCTCTCTCTATCTCCGGCAGTCGTCGACTGCAATAACCACGGGAACTGGCCGAGAAGCTGCCACTGTCAACCATATATCCCGGTGAAGGATTTCAGTGTTTTTTCTTCAAAGAATAAGAAACGTGAATAGCTTAGGAGTATTGAAACCCAAAAGTTCCGGCAGTCGTCGACTGCAATAACCACGGGAACTGGCCGAGAAGCTGCCACTGTCAACCATATATCCCGGTGAAGGATTTCAGTGTTTTTTCTTCAAAGAATAAGAAACGTGAATAGCTTAGGAGTATTGAAACCCAAAAGTTCTTGACCTTGCAAGACCTTCTGGAGCCTGAAAGTCTGAAAATTCTGTTCCATTAGGAACTGGAAAATCTGGTTTGGATGAACCAGGTGCAGAAAAACTACTGCAAGCTGAAACTGGACCCAATGGCTCAATCTCCCCTGTAGAAACCCTATTATGTCGATTTGTCTCAAGATCATCATCCCACCTCACCATGCAATAGGCATCTCCATTTTGAGCCAGGCCATCTAACAGGATCCATATCATTAATTCCAGTTACCAGACCAGTGTATCTTCGCTCTACTGCATATTCAGTTTCAAACCTCATTTTGAACTTCATTCCAATAAAAAATGGTTGATTAAGGCTCTTATGAAATTTACGGAAGGGAGCTATGAACTTAGACTGGCTTGCCCATGGATTATAGTAAATGTTGAATACACTCTTTGTGGACATAGCACTGCCCACAGCTGTGAGAGTCCCACCATTCATGATCTGGCTACAGAGAACTGGAAAAGGAATACCACCTTTCACTTGAGCAGCTCTCCGCATTTCCAATCTCAATTCCCCATTGTCACCTCTGAAAAAGAGGACAGCATCCCTAGAGTCTTATTGACAAATGCACTCCATCCAGTTGTAAGCAAATGTCCCCGTGGCTGATCCCTGTAGATGTGTCGGAACTTCCACTCTACACCATGTAAATCTTTTGCTACAAGCTCTTGGGATGGTCTTTGTTGCTTATAATCCAAAGGGGGGAAGTAGTCTTCGGCGGCTCGTCGAGGAACGGAGAACCCTCCATGAGTGCTCGTATCAGAAGCAGTGAGGGTTTTGCAAAACATGTGAGGCGTTGTCAGCTTGGCCGAACCTTCAATTTCCTCGTCTTCACCATCAGCTTCCATATTTCACTCAGCAGTTTATGCTCAATCTCAATTTCAGGAAGCAGAGAGACCTGTGCGTAAACTTCATCTGTGGCAACTTCCGCATGAAGCTTGACGTTGACGACGTGGTAGAATACATGAGGCGGAAGATTATAAACCGTCACCGTAAATTCCGAAATATTTTCCAAGTGCCCTTGCAGCAAGTAAACAACAACACTTCCTTTCTTCGGCAATGACATAAGCGACCCCGCACAAGCATGCCAGAGCTCCTAACAGACACCTGCCGCCGATGACGATGAACATAATGAAGCTGACATGGAAGACGCCGACGACGAAGAAGAAAGCAACAAGATTGAAGCGGGTCTACTCTCGACCACCACCGCCAAAGCGGCATCCTCGTCGTCAGTGACGGTGTTGAGATCAATAACACTCCCCATGAAACCAGAACCCCTAGAAATCAAATGAGAGAAAGCAAAAAGCAGCGGAACAGTAGTAGTGGTGCTGGGTTGTGGGGAACGTGATGGATAAACAATGGTGTCTGCATCTGCATCGCACCCAGACCCTGAGAGGCCTCTGCTTAACCCACACAATTGCTGCTTGAGAAAGGAAAGTTCTCTGATTCGGATAAGCTGCAATTGCCGCTTGAGCTAGGTATTCAAAGTTCTAGGTGTAATTTCTGTTTTTATCGTTTTATCTATATATTTTATATTTTTTATGAAGGGTAAAATGGCAATATATTAACTCAAGTCAGTGACATCCGAGTTTTTAGACATTTTGAAAAGTTATGGTGAGTTTAAGAGAAATGCTGAAAAGTCGTGGTGAGTTTTAAACAATTTCCCAAAATAATAAGATCGAAGGAAAATAATTCATAGTAAAATAATTATGGTTCATTGATAACTTGTATTTTGATACCTCAAGGGCAACATTTTAGGGAGATTTTAGGCCGTAAAATAGTCAAAATACCTCATTTTCCCAATTAAATTCAATGTTGTCACGTCTGAGGGTCTCTGTGCAAATCTTGTAGAAAATTAGGGAAGTTTCATGACTGAAATGCAATTTTTTGGAAGCTGGTGTGAAGTCCAACTGAGAGAGCGGGTGTTTTTGTGAAAAATTGAGCACAAGAAGGTGCCTCTTATTTACTAAACCCAGAATGACACCCCTTCTACTGTTACTACTGCCACTTCTAGAATCGGATCCCAACCATTTTAATTCAGTTTTAGATTTAACTTATGGTCTCTAATTTCCAGTCTAATTTTTAATTTTTGCTTTGATTCTTTTCTACAGATCTAGAATTCGGCGAGGTAATACAGAAAGGCCTAGTTTGAGAAGTTCAAGGGTCAAAGGAGAGATCTGGAAACTACTACCTCTGATCGGATTACAGACTTTTTCATTTAATTTCTTTTATTTACTTATTTATTTTTGTGCACTTTTCGCTTTCAGCAGTGTTCGAATCTTATTTTTAATGAATTCCAATTTAATTAATTAAAGTTTTGTGATTCTGCAACGTCCCTTTGTGTTCTTTTATCCAGATTAAAATTTGTAATGATTTTTCCCTCGCTTCCCTATGGATACGACATGTTCTCACCATTTACTGTGTTTGTAATTGTTATGAGAAACAGAGAAACTTACAAATATTAAAACTGGTATTCCAAAGTCATTAACGACAAGCTTCCGGATACACCAAGTTCTTGGCACCGTTGTCGGGGAAGCAACGGAGAAATTTTTTTATTTGCTTTGTCTAGATCTGTTTCATTATTTTTTTATTTTTGTTTAATTACTTCATCTATAATCTCATTTTAATTTTTGTTTATCTTTCATTTTGTAGGATGTAAAAGCAAAAGGTGGGGCACCAGAGCATTGCTAGACTGTTGAAGAAAAAGAGAAGAGAAGAGAAGAGAAATTGGATTGCGTTTCAAGTATAGTCGTCCTAATTTAGACTTGTATTTTTTATTTTTATTTTTGAACTTCTTTTTTTTGGGTAAAATAGTGTTTTTGATTTTTTAGTTATTTTTTTTATATAGATCCGATTTATTTCATTATTTTTTTAGTATTATTTTTCCGTCATTTTGTTTTTAGATCTTGTTTTTTTTTCTTTATTTTAATTTCTTGAGTGAATTTCTATTTTATTAGGTTTTTTTTTAGTTTTTTAGATAAAAAACTAAATTCACTTCGTTTATTTTATTTTATTTTTTATTGCAGCATAATCTTCTTTTTTTTATTTTCAGTTTAATCCTTAGAGTAGCAGTTTTTTTGTTAGAATTTATTTTTGTAATTGTTAATATTTTTTTTCTTAGCATAATTAATTATTATATTTTCTGTTTTCTATAATTATTTATTGCTTTATTTAATTTCCCTTTAATTA